>NC_068371.1:3669814-3869814 GCF_023724105.1 Carassius gibelio | reverse complement strand
ATGTGACATAATAAATACAAAACTGTTTTATTTTGAAAATAAGTTCAAGTGTACAGGACCAATGTGGGGTCAAAAAAGTAAAAAAATTCCACACACACACAAAAAAAAAGTCACCAAAAAAAAAAACTGATTGTTATCACACAGATTACCATAATAAAAATTATTATTCGTTTATGCGTAAAACTCACAGAAAATGGAGTAAATAATTTTTCCAACAGAATAACTGTGCTCAGACGGTTTAAAAGCACCAATGAGAGAAACTATGACAATGGAGCAGAGCTGTGTTCCTCAGGCTTGCCTTCTCTAATCAAACCTGGTGTGTGACCGTTTAGTATGAAATTGGGATGGGAGCTTGCCAGCTAACCCCTTCTCAAAACTACACCCACACCCTGTAACATGATTAAGGATACCTGCTGTCCCATGCAGAGCCCACCCAAAACGCCAGACGTCCAACCGGGAACACACGCAGACCTTTCAAACAGGATTACACTGACCACACTCGAAGCGCAGTTCACCGGCCATTTGTGAAGAAAGAGCTGATGGAAACGTGCTCTTCTCAGAGAAGCCGGATTGGCAACCCAATGAAAAATGAAAAATCTCTTGGAAAAGTTTGATGAGATTCTCTCGATTTAAGGCCAAAGCTCAGCCACTACTTTTTTTGAACAAGAGAACAGTCCTGAATTTTTTTTTTTTTAATGTGTGTGTGTGTGGGGGAATTGCAATAGCTTATGTTCTTGAATTTAGGCTCTACATAAAGACAAATCGATAGCTATTTCTATTGAGATATGCCTTAAAAAAACATATACTGTTCTTTATAATCAATATAGGAGCTGGTTCGATTGTCCTTGAAAACCGGTGACTCCAATTAGAATCAATCACTGGATTGTAATGATACTTTGGGAATTATACACTAGAGTTTGTGTGCACACAGAAAAAGAATTTGATAAACATGCATAATTAGGTGAAAACACACATAATTATCTGAACTCTGAAAATAATTTGCATCTAAATTGAAAGGCTTGGTGATGTAGGATACAACAGAAAGCAATACATATTTAACATTATGAATAGGCAGAAGTAATTCAATACCAATGTTTAAAATTAAAACACATCATGCATCTATATTTTACAGCATTTGGTTATTTCCCATAAAAGCCAATAAGGAATATTTCATAATATTATGTTATTATAAATATATTGATATAATGATATTGAACATGCATTTACAATAAAATATGATGTAAAATATTTGTACAATAAAATGCAATCAATGAATATCTTCTCAAATAAATATAAATATATATATAGCCTGGCGCTGTGATTTAATGTCAGATCTGTGTGTTTGTGTGAGGATATGGTGTCTGTTCAAACACACCGTGTGGAGAAATGGGTGTGGTGTTTCAGCTGAAGTGGCACTGCTGAATCCAGATAAGAGCACACACACACAAACACCTCCGGGTACTCACGCTCACAATAACACACACCAGCACCACTTGTCTTACACAAACTTACACCCCAAAAGCCCTCCAATCTCACACACACAGAACTACAGACACATCTCACCTCACACAGCTGCCACACCTCTCTCTCGCTCTCTCACACACACACACACACACACACACACACACACACACAGCTGCTAGAAGCATGCAGCACTATGCAGTCTTCATAAATCCTGCAGATCAAACACGTTCACTCTCTAACACTCATTCCTCCTCGTCTGTGACCCATCCATAATGATGCACTTCTACTCTACTCTGACTGCAGATTAAAAACAAACACATTCATATTCACTTACACCTTACCTTCAATCACCTCTTAATACCCAGTTCAGTGTGTTAAAAAAATGGGTATACAGCATAAATATGTAGGAATTTACACAAAGACACACAAACTATACGGTCTAGTATTTCAACAAACCCTTGACTTTAAAACCATTTATTTATTGTACTCGAACTGAATGCGAAATTCCTGATTTGTGGGCTAAAACACAACTGTTTATTTTTTAAATCATTCATTTTTACATCAATTTTACACTATATATATATATATATATAATCTTTTCCAATATTATCCCATTTCCGTTATAATCTCAAATCGATGTTGTAGGAATTTCTTTTGCTCTCTCAAAGTGAGTAATATAAACACTGTAAATATAAACGATATATATTGTATATATGTACACTACCACGTTAGTACCGGGTGAGTATTCATTTATTTATTGTTTTAACCATTACATTTATTCAGCAAGAATGCATTACATTGATAAAACATTCGATCATGACTTTTATATTGATATTTAGTTCTTTCAAACTTTCTATTCATCAAAGAATCAACAAAAACACAAATGTTTTCAGTGTTGATAATAATATTAAACGTTACCATATTAGAATGGTTTCTGAAGCATCATGTGATACTGAAGACCGCAGGAATGGCTTTGCCACAATAGGTATGAATTACATTTTGATATATATATTATAATTGAAAGTTCTCTCTGATCAAATAAACTCAGCCTTTTTTGTCAAATGGGTGCCAAAATTATGTAGCTTTAATTCATTATAGTTAATTCATTATATTTAATTCATTAATTCAATGTAGATTATTATAAGAAAAGTCAAAGTGCGAGGGAAACAAAACCAAAGGTGATTGACAGCTGTCAGTTATCAAGTCTGGGTGTGGCCTCATTAAACATAGTGAGAGAGAAAAAACAAGGAAACAAGGGAGATGGCGAGAGAACGAGGCAAGAGATGACGGCAAGAGAAAACTACAACCAATGAGTGACAAGGCCACGTTCAGTACAGTGACGATAGCAGTCGAGTCACAAAAGACCAAAAAGAGAGCGAAAAATAGAACGATCCACAACTACGACGACGCTAAAGAAGCTGTAATGCCATTTCGTAACCTAAAAAGAGGGAAACAGATAGCTAAAGCCTTACCTTTGCATATGCCCTGCAGTATCTCACACACACTCAGAGACAAACACCCAAGCTTACATTCAGCTTACACTAACGCCCATCTGCTGCCACTGCTTTAGTCCAGCCTGATGACAAAGTTAGGTGTTCACAGGGCGAAAAACCAGACAGAACTAAAAAGGGGAGGGAAAAAACACGATAAAAAGGGGGAAAGGGAAATTAAAGAGGCACAAAGGGGGAAGAAAAAAGAAAGTCTGACCACTGAAGAAGGCTCAACAACTCTAATGTGAGTTTAGAGCCCCCACCCTTTTTTTTTTTTTTTTTTTTTGTGGAGGCTCTCATTTTTCTTGTCTGTTCTTTTGAGTGGGGTCCAAGGGCCCCCTCCATCCCTCCATCCTAAAGTCAGACAGATTCAGAGACAAATAGGATATTTGGGAGGGATTTGGGGGGTGTTTTTGTGTAACCTTCAATTGATTATCAACACTTGTGTGCACACAAAAATAGTCATTCTCTGGTTTTTTTTTTTTAGATTTTAAGTGTCTACTGTTCTTCAAATCTATCTGACAACATGTGCATCTGTTACTATATAGTATCAGCAACACTGACCGCTGTAGAGAATTGGATTTTAGTGTGCATGTGTCACAATACGACTGTATGTTGCTCGGCTGACATCACATACTTGAGACTTGAGCGACTGAAGAGAATTGGATTTGTGCGAGAGCTGTGTGCTCAGATGAAATTAGTCACCGCTGTCTAAAGCTTTTTACTAGTCCATCACAAACACAATCATACTAAACACAAAGCAAAAGACATGCTCACAAATAAAAATGTGCATGCAATACTATTTTATTGGTATTTTTGATTCAGGCTCACTTCACGTATATACACTTACATGTTCCTTCTGAGCATTTTAGGCTCCTTGTTCATGACTCAGTTGTGCACTGTGTATTTTAAAGGCATAAGGCTAATGCTATGCTCATATTCTCAATATTTTGTATCATAATATAGATTGTATATGATCTGATAAATGTATAGTACTTCATTTTATAGCAAATGAATCGCACACAAACATTGAATATTCATTCAAAATTCATTCAGATTTATTAAAATATTTATAGAAATTTTTCATTTTGAAAATGTCTCAAATGGGAACTATTATTTATATTAAAGTTAGTACAGTGCTAATAATCTCAAATTAGTCAAACATCAGCCAGTTTACATGTATGTATTTGACATGCCTGCATCCAAAGAGACATTGCATTCAAATGTTTGGATCGTCAGCGTGATATTATTTAAAGAAATTAATATTTGTGTTCAGCAAAGATGCATTAAATTGATCAATAGCGACATTTATGATGTTGTAATGTTACAAAAGATTTTGGTTTTAATTAAATGTCGTTCTTATGAACGTTAATCAAAATATTCTAAAAAAAAAAAATAAATAAATAACAATTTTAGGCAGAACAACTGTTTTCAACATTGATAATCAGAAATGTTTCTTAAGCAGCAAATCAGTATATCAGAATGATTTCTGAAAGATCATGTGACACTGAAGACTGGAGGAGTGATGCTGAATATTCAGCCTTGGCATCACAAAAATCATTTCATTAAAAAAAAATAATAATAACTTCAAAACAAAATAAATAAAAAAACTGATTTTAACTGATTTTGTGGGCCCCAGGACAAAATTATCAGAAAGGACTCACTCTGACAATGGATTTGGTTTAAAATAATCCTAAAATCATGATGGTAGGTGTTTTTTTCTAAACTCCAATCAATGCTCCTACACTCCTACCTCACCGAGCACCTTTTGTCTTGCTCCGCTACAGTTAACCTGACACAGAAACCTCTGGCTTTTATACGTGTGAGTGTCCAGGCAGACACTACCTCTCCAGCCGCTTCCTCCCTTCTGTGACCCACATGTTCTGGAGTGCGGGGTCAAGCCTCAGAGATCAGAGACACAGAAGAGAAAGAGAGAGACAGAGAGGAGCCCCATTCCTCCCTCTCTCCCCTGTTTATCCCTCTGTACCCCTCCTCTCTCTCTCATCCTCCACTGAACCTCTCTGGGTAACAAAAGCAGGCCAAGGCAAGAGAAGAGAGTGAGAGGCATGAGCGACAGAGCAGAAATACAGGCCCACAGACTCCTCCACAGTCACCATTCAAATAAGCCAGAGAGAGCAAGAGAAGGATGGATGGATGGAGGGAAAGAGGGAGAAGAGACACAATGGAGCCTTCAGTATTTGAATGGAAAAGAAAGAGAGAAGAAGAAAGAGTAGATAATGAATAATAGGAACAGGAAGGAGTCTCCAAATGGAAATGAGGACAACACATTCAAGCAGGATTGAAGAAAAAGAGAAGAGAGAGAGAGAGACGTCTGCTGCTTTGCTGAGCTTTGCAGGTTTACCAAATGTGTAGATCTGGAGAGATTTGCAAAGACATTTTTATTCATCCATAATTAAAGTCCCTCTCTCCCTCGCTCATGCTCTCTGACAGGAGGTTTGTTATGTGTTGTTTGTTTTTTTCCTCTACATACACAGAAATATTCCCTCGTTGCTTTTCCAGCATGTTCTCACGTGCATGCAATTTACCTTTTCTCACGTAAAGCAGGATGCATGTGCTCACGTACACACCTAGTCATTTTGACCGACACAGTAACTTTGCAACAAATACATGAGGATGAGACATCAGATTCAGTGATTAGGATGCACATACGGTTCAGTGCTTTAGGGATGAACACGTTTGTGCTTACATTAACATTACATTAAATGGAGACCACAGGTGTTCTGGCCTGCAAACCCATAAATAAAAAAAAATAAAAAAAAACACAAATTTCCTTACAGGTAAACATTTAAAAACAATTTGTGCACAGCATGATTCAGATGTGTACAAGCACCACCCAGGAAAAAAATTATATATATTAATAAATAATGTAAATAATAACTTCATTCATTCATTTTTGTGTGAACTATCCATTTAAGTTGCAATCATAAAGTTTTTGTTTACATTTCCATCTACAATAGTTATCTGTGGTTGCAATTTAGACCTATACAGTCACACTGTGAGATATAAAATCACATCATAAGAAGACTAAAATGTAAAAAAAATAATAATAATAATAATAATAATTACTTAATCTCTAAAAAATAATGTTTAATAATGTTTCTGAGTCTATTCTAATTTGATGTTTTAGCCGTTTCTTTTGTCTAAATTAAAATGCGGGTGTGTAAAGCCTTAATTAGGCAAAAAACTACTGAGCACACTATTATAAAAATAAAACTAGAATCTGGTCAAATCCTTACCTGGTAAAGAGAGGTTGAGCTGGATGCTCTGATCCTCATCCTGTTTGTCCCGGCCCAGAATCATCCAGTTCTCCAGTCCATCTGAGTCCGAATCCGAATCTGAATCCAGATCCTCTATAGAAGCATGTACAGATTCAGAAGAGCTGTCATCTGAATCAGAATCCAACACCACGATATCATCCGAGGAACTCGTTCCTGCTTGAACTTGAGGTAGACCGGGTGAAAGTAACTTCCCGTTCCAGCGTTTGGACGATTGACCTTTCTTAGCGCAGACGCTGTCATCTTCCTCTGTGTTGTCTGACACTGTGATAGCATCTGTGCCAGAGTCAATCACAACAACATCTACAGGTGGAGCAGGTGGAGCAGGAGGAGTCTGAGTCTGTGGTCTCGAGTCCTCTCGGTCCTCCTGGACCTCAGCGCTGTAGTGCAGCTGGGAATAAAGCCGAAACTCCAGTTCACTGTCAGCATCAGACAAACTGGAGTCTGCATCATCCCCATACAGCTCGTCTTCATAGTCATCCTGCTCCTGATCCTCGGAGAACATCTCAAGGAGAGCCCTAGACACAGAGCAGCCCAGGCATAAACATCATCAAGAATCAACAGCAATGACATGAACATAAAACACAGTGCTTCTGATGACACTGAAGCCAGACCAATGTCTCTTCTGTATGTCTCAAAAGCACATACTATATTCCGTATGTATGAACATTGTTTACATTTAGCCAGCTTGACAATATGTAACAGAGAGGGAGATATTTCTGGTCAAATCCATGAAAACGATTCCAAGCATTTCAAACTGAGCAGATGTAACACATAAACACCAGCACATGCACACTATACCAGAAGGGTATAAGCTAAGGAATCCAGGAAAAACAAGAAACCTAAAGTGTTCACAAATAATACATATCTGTACAAATCCAATGAGTGAATAACCCTTTGTTCTCTAACAGCTTAAAATTAAAGACCAACATATTAGGTGATGAGCATGTGTTAGCTTCAGTGCTATCGAGTGCTGCTGAATGACCCACGTGTGTGACGCCGGCGTATGATGACGTATTGCTAATAAACACGCACGGCTGTGTTTTAAACATCTGTAACCTCGTCTACAGCATATGACACGTTTCATAGCGTTTTCAACGAGAATGAATTGAAAGCTGACCTGTTTATAAACTCAGATTTGCTTCACGGCCACGGGGACACCCGCTTCCGGACTCCACAGGAACAATAAATGGTTGGCCAACTAACCTCCAACCCTGGGGAAAACGCGCTATATTTAGCGCTCACATTACTGAAGATTGGTGACTCTGAATCTGGGGATTGTTTAAATTATTAACATACTTGTGTATGGGGGAGGATTTGAGAATTTGTTTTGTCAATTGTATTGAGCAATGGGCAATTTTATTGCAAAATGAAAATTTTATTGTTTTCGGCTGTAATTATTAAAAACCCCAACACACAATATGATAAACAGTTACATGGCTTCATAATTGGCAGCAAAAATAATTAGGTAAAAAAAAAATATGACACAGACTGGTTTTCCTATCATTATGGGGACATTCCATATCATTTGAATAAAGCTTTAGTCAATGTTGAAATTAACGTCATCAACCAAGATTAATAAATGATGTAGAAGGATTGTTCTTGCTTAGATCATGTTAACTAAAGTAGTTAACTAACATTAACTAATGGACCATTATTCTAAACCATTATTCTAATTACCAACTGTATTTTGTACAATGGTAATTGGGGGGACATTTGGTCCCCATAATGTATTAAATACCAGTACCTGCACACACACACACACATATAAATAGAGAGAGAGAGACAACAACATTGCTTGCTTGCAAAAATAAACGAATAAAGTGCACACACACATACACAAACATACTTTTTCATTTATTTTTGCAAGGAAGTTATGAGGCAGTGCTATCGTCAACATATATAATATTGCTACTGTATATATTTAATGCTGTTTCATTTGTACCTGTTAGTTATTCAATCAAGACCATAGCTGGCATTTCAAGATGTAGGCCTTGTATGAGATATGAACTTCTTGCTATCTTTATTGCTGTAATAGAAATAACATGCAAAATGTTCTTTTATCGGTTGCTGTGTTTGGCCTGCTCTGAGGTACACATTTACATATCTTAACAGGCAGCAGATATCTGTCAGAAAGATATAAATCACACATCCATATTTGTGCTTTCGTTCTTTCGTACGTTCTTTCTTTCATTCATTTTTCTGTATTTCGTTGGGTGCGGGAATCATGGTGTGAATGCCATCTGATTCTGAAGACGTCTCCATGTGTGCGTCAGAAAAGGCCAAAATTTCTCTACAGAAATTGCTACATTGGATGCATTTGTTGATCGTTATTACCATTATTGTTTTAAAAGAAAAAAGGGATGCATTTGTTCGCCGGTTAATCTGCCCAAATTCAAACCAGTGGGGTGTTGAAGATGGAGTCACCAGCGAGGATGCAGGCTTTCCCGTTCCAATATCTGATTCCACACGGCTGTTCTGCACGAGAAAGATTTTCATTTGGGAAATAAAGCCAAATGGCCGACTTCAACAACCCCTCTTGCATTTCTATTGCTGATGTCTCCACAGCCTGCACCTTCAATGTGTTATTCAAGTGTAACATTGACCCATACTGTGCTGTGATCAATATTTGAGCATGCAATTATCATGGCTTTGAAAGTTATAAGTCTATTTGGGTGCTATACAGACAGAATTGCTGTATATGAATCTAGATATCTAGCGACAAGCGTAGAGAAAAACAAAACAATGTTATACATGAAGTACCAGATACTAAATAATATTAATGTTAAATGTTTTTTTCACATGAGGTTTGCTTACTCTGTCTTTTCTTAGTGCTGATTCAAAGTCCAGAGCCCTTAGTTCTGACAGTTTATTGATGTCACTCGCCTGTTTGATTGTGTTTCTTTTTGAGGGTCCACTTAGAATATCAAAGCACAGTTTGACCCCAGCATGCCGCCACACGTCACACGATCTGGAACAAAACATTGAGTTAAGAACCCCATGTCCTCTTTGTGTGGTCTGGTGTTGTGCCAAGTGTTGACAGGTCTAGAATTCCTGCTGTGGCTCGGGCTTCACTTCTTCTGTACACATTTTCACAGTTGTTATGAGGTTAATACTTAAAATGCATCATTGTAATAAACCGCTCGATTAGATAATTACCCATTTGATACAGATTTCGGCGTAACACCAAACTTGTCAGGTTGCTAAGGAAAACATTTTCAGTAAAAGGGTTCAATTTCTGTTACTGACAGTCAAAGAAAGCACCTCTGCAAAAGTTATTAACCCCCATTTAGTAACACTTTAGAATAGGTAACACCTATTAGTTGCTTATTAGCATGCATATTACTAGATTATTAACAAATGTATTAGTGCTATTTAAGATTATAATAATGCATTATTCTACTATTACTTATTCTACATAAATACCTAAACCTAACAACTACCTTACTAACTATTAATAAGCAGCAAATTAAGAATTTATTGAGAGAAATGTCGTAGTTAATAGTTAACAACTTTTACCTATTCTAAAGTATTACCACACATTTTAATTTAAAAAAGGAAAGGATACACCATCAATAATGTCCTTTGCATGTAAAACTAATAATAAAACAGCATTGGCTGAAATGTCTCTCTTTAAGCAAGGGAAATTATACATGTTTATGAGATAGTTATCATTACCAAACAAATTCTATACTAAAATTACCATATTTTGCTGAATATGCAGAACCATAAAACTAGATCTCCTTCAAGAGATTTCAAAATATTCCTGTATTCATTTGTTTGTTATTTGATGACAGTGTTGCATTTTGTTTCCACAGTAGACACTATGTAGTCCTATGTATCCTAGGTATTTTGTGGAAACAGTTCGTATATTTTTGAAAGGGATACTAAGGGAAATAAGAAACGCAAAAAGTGTGCTTCTGTCATAAACACTGAGGGCCAGATGATGCATTCCGAGTTTCTTCAGTTGCTTTGTTGTTGTTTTTATTAAAGTTGAAAAGACAATTTTGGATCATGCAGATGTGAGTTTGAGTGTGTTAATATCGTGGAAACACAACATTCCTTTTATAGACATCTATTCATAATGCATCCACACACCAAATGAGTTAAATCAAAAATGGAAGCGTCGATAATGTTGTTGATTTTCTTTGTTTACTTTTTGTTTTGTCCGCTTTACTGTCGCGTCTCGGTCAAAAGCAATTATTTCCGCTTCCAGCAAAGAAACAGCCCAAATTCCCTCTTATTAAAAACTCTCCGAACTTTAATTACTTTATTAATTACATTAAGAAGGAGACTGAAACACCACGTTTTGTAATCCTGTCACGTTAAGATTGCATGGGTGGAGCAATGTTCCCAAACGGAATAAAAGAACTGCAACTTCACACAACAAAACTCTTTAGAAAATTATTATTCTGTCTTCTATAAATGCATGCATTACTTAAATTATCTTAATCATTTTAAATAAATTATATGTTATATTAAATAATTTAAATATTTGAATGTGCACAATTATATTTCCAAGCATATTTAAGTGGTTAGAGAGCAATTTAATTCTAAATAAATTATGTCTTACAAGTTTACCATTGTAATCATAGTTTCTGCAAAAATAAGCATTTTTGTTAAACCAACTATTGCACTACAGTAACTCAAACCATACGGGTATCCTTACTGCCAAAAAACATAAGATCCGACAACGTTTCTTGCCTTTTTTCTTTTAATATACTAGTAATAGCTTTACCAGGTGATAAAAATATCAATAGAAGGAGCATTATTATTAGCCCTATTATTATGATGATATAAATAAAAATAAATAAAAATATAAAAATAATAATGTTTTAATTTTACATCTTACATATAAAAATATATGTGTTTGTTTTTATTGTAAAAAAAAAAAAAAAAAAAAAAAGAGTCAGCGGGAAACGGCTCATTTTCATTGAACTGATGAATTAGAATAAAATTCACAGAACTGTTTTTTTTTTTTTTAACTCGATGTCCTAAAAATTCTTCAAGTTTTTTGACCATCGTGGATAACAACTGGTGTAATATTTTTGTTATTGTTGTTGTTTATTAATTCCATGGGTGGCTTAAAAAAAGAAGCCCTGTGGTCCCAAGTGTGAAAAGAGGTGACAAGAAGGGAGAAAGAAGAAGAAAGAGTGGACGCTGATGCAAGTTTATGTAGAACAAGTTTGGCCTTTGATCTTGGAGCGGAGTTGTGTGTAGTGACGCGCTTCCCTCGCCTCGGGTCTCCGTGACAACAGACACCTGCACAGTAATCTCTCGTCGGAGCATCACAAGCACAAACTCACACTGCATGGGGCTCAACCTTAAAATTCAGCCCCACTTTAGAATTATTTTATTTATTTATTGCAAATGCATACAGGCGTCCCGTCACGCGCGAAAAATATTGTAATTAAATAACTGACCTCTGGGCAAAAATTATCTGAAACAAGCCACTCCGTATCAAATTAATAGGGTCTGAAGCCTCATTCGTTATTCTGCCTGTAGCCCTCTATCAATGGAACATGGCTTTATGAGGCGCGATTAAATGAGCTACATTTGTTGTTTTCTGAGTAGAGGTCAGAGAGTGCTGAACTGCGCGTCTATCGCATTGTTCAAAGCTCAATTGTGTCTGTGTCGCCCATGAACCTCGAGACCTCAGATCATCGCCTGTCATCACCCTGCGCGTGCATTCACGTGCATTGTTAGGAAAAATCAAAAACTGTCAGCAAAAGTCTTGCTAGGTTCATCAAATGATGCTTTAAAAAATGCAATAAAAAATGCAATATACACAACCAAAAAAGCTCCACCATTTTAAACTTATTATTATTATTTTGGCACATTTATTTATAACGCTTATGCTGCTATAAACCTTATTAGACATGCAATATTGCTTTACATCCCATTTGTGAATAGTTTGAAACATCTAAAACATTAATGCATAATTTATATAAACAAAATGTATAGGCTACTATTTTTATTTTATAATAAGTGTTTAAAAACTTAATATTGAAAGCTATTGTAACGTTTTCTTTGACTTTCTTAAACCTAAAATTAGCTCGGTTACTCTTCATGCAGATGTTTTGTTTTTATGCTATTCATTTATTTAAATAAAGATCATGTTCTGCATTTCACTTAGGCCTACTGAACCCAAAATCCCTTGTCAGCATGAGAGATAGAGAGAGCGAAAGTTATGCTAACAAATTACCAGATACACGCATACACCCACTGCCCATATCTGAAGAGGAGAGCGGACGTGTGTGTGTGTGTGTGTGTGTGTGAGTGAGAGAGAGAGAGAGAGAGAAAGAAAGAGAGAGGCAGAGAGAGAAAGAGGAAGAAAGAGGGCATGAGCGCGCGGCTCTTTCTTGACTTTGCCCCATAATCGTTTCACGCTTCCTTCGGAGTCTCTTTTCCTCCTAAAACGTTTAGTCTCACTCCAGTGAACACCTGCAGCGGCGCAACAGGGAGCGGAAGAGTCACGTTATTTCAAACTACTGTTCGTCAGAACCACTGGTACACAAAAGAGCAGAGAGAACAGCAACAGTGGACTTAGGAGCGGGAACTTTTTTTGTGTTCACCCCTCCACCCTCTCGTCCCTCTGTCCAGCCTCTGGGATGGACTTGGACCAAAAGGGTCCATCTCTGCGCATCGGACGGTCGGGTAGGGCCTTGTCTGTTTCTCCATTTCACTTCTACTAATAAAACTGTCTCTCTTTTACAAAACTAAACTGATAAATACAGCATATGTGCACTTGTTGCGTGGGCTATATGTCTTTTATAAAACTGCTTGGTTTTTGGATTGACCCTTATATTGATATGAACGCTGGTGGTTCATCTTTTTACACCTTTAACATCAAAAATGCGCGAACAACATTGGCCTAGAAATTCTATGAGCTTGCATTTTGGCCACACCTTTATTGACTCTGTTACTTTGACAGCATCGTATTTTGAGCTTGAAGTGTGCTGGTTTGGGCCTATTACAGTCCAAAGGAACAATACAATTTTTTATAAAAACAGAACTCTTGAAACCAATGACATTTCCTGTCACACAGTGAGGTTATTGAAAGCTGTTTGCTCGAACTGAGTTTGAGTGTCTATACTGCAGATGTTTTCATTCAGGATCCAAAAGCATGAATTCTAACTGTTCAGTCAGTTTATGATTCAGTAGCATATAATTCTGTGTTTTCGTCCTTCACGCGTCACATTTAGACGTCCCAATGAAATGGCGCGTGCAGTTAAGATTTAAGATTTATAATTATGCGGCATCCTATATTTTGGATCTCGTGTTTTTTATTTGTCTTGTTTTACGGGTAAACTTTTTTATTGTTGCCCTACAACCTTCAATTTGACCTTGACCTGGGACATAATGTATAGAACTGATTTAACTTTCGATTGATGTGAAACACATTCTCTACTTCTCACGAATAGAAAATATGAGTTTTTTCTTTCAGTGATGTGATTCATTGCACTCACGGCCAACTTGGAGTGTACTGGAAAAACAGGTGTTTGGCTTTGACTCTGATACTCTGAAATATTTTATATAATAAATAATAATAAATAATAATATTTGCGCCCACTTATGAACACTATTAGAAATGTTACTATATTTATAATGCGTGTTTGCTAAAGATTGCTTTAAAGATTTTCAAAGCGTTACTAATAGATTGTTTTTGATTTGACAACAAATGGTGTGAATGCTATATATATATATATATATATATATATATATATATATATATATATATATATATATATATATATATATATATATTTTTTTTGTTATCCAAAAAATCGAAGCCAGAACCAAAAGCAAACTGTACATGATTTTAGCTGTTTTAGTTTGACTTGTTTGTATAATTAATTTGCTAAATGCATTAAAAAAAAAGCTTTTGGGGAAACTGTTATAAGCAAGAGATTTCCAAAAATGGGAGTGTTTAATCACGTGGGCCAGCTAGAATAGATTAGATAGATAGATAGATAGATAGATAGATAGATAGATAGATAGATAGATAGATGATAGATAGATAGATAGATAGATAGATAGATAGATAGATAGATAGATAGATAGATAGATAAGGCAGACTAAAATAATTCAGATAATTTACTCGAAATATTGGGGGCCAGGTTTGTCTCTAAGTATAAGAATCGAAACAACAGCTAACAAATAAATGAGTCAAATGAAAGCCGACAAGGGCTTCATAACATTAATGAAAAGGTTGAACATAATTGTTAATGTAGACATAGGCCTATTATTACATTTAAAATGGAAAACAAATCCTGCAAATTCGGCAATTTGCGCTGTTGGCTATTTTAACAATGCAACACATTTATTTACTGATTTCACAAGTGTGTGTGTGTGTGTGTGTGTGTGTGTGGCTAGCCGACGTGATCCTGCTTCTTCACACGAGGCCCAAGGTTCGCCCCCTCGTGGCACTTACGGAACACCGCGCAGAAGTCGAGACTTAACACAGAACATGAATATGAGTGAAGCACTTGGACTTTGAACATGAAGTACAGGATTCCAGCGACTTAGGTTATTCTGAACACACAGGCAAATGCGTGTAAGGTAGTTGTGTTTTTGGTCTTAAGTGTAACTAGTCACCGAAGATGCACCAAAACCTTCTCGAAAATGTTCTTAAACAAAAGATAAAAGTTCAGTTTTAGAAGAGTTAAATTTGAATCCAGGCAATGAAACATCTCGGCAGAATGTAACACACTGAGAAACATTTATATATTATTTTTTTATTTCGTTCCATGTTTCGCAAAAAAAAAAAAAAAAAAAAAGTTTGTGTTTGTCAATTTACGTTTTTTGTATATAAATAAATAAAATATATAAATTAATAAACATATACACCGATAATAATAATAATAATAAATCAATTAGGCTATGCGTTCCAAAATGAAATAGACCTGCTTTAAGTTAATTTATAATTTGTTAAGTAATTTAAATCAATTTACTTCAAGTATGATTTTTCTTGTTTTCATATCGTAAATGAACTAAAGACAACATTAATGTTTATAAATACAATAACCCTAGTATAACGTTTTTTTAAATGCTTGGTTTTTTTATATATATAATACTGATCACCATATTGCTACATCAAACTCAACAATTATAACTACCATTATTTAAAAAACACATCACCTTTACTCAGCTGTACTTAACATGACTAAATACATTGTTCTTAAAAATAAGTTGGAAGGCAGGTCATGAAAAATTATTTGGCACAAACATCAGCGTGGAACAGCGCTCGTGTCCGTCAAACAATGAAGAATCTTCTCTGGAAGTCTCATCAAAAACAACCGATTATTGATTATTATTCAAATGTAATTAATGCATACTAATTCAACATTAATTAAAATAACAATTTAACAAAATGTACATAAACATATAAATAACTTACATACCAAACAGAAGTCGTATAATTGCACGTGCAAGTGCCATATACAGTTTCCAATAATATGCAAATACAATTCTGTTTGAGAAAATCTGTTCATTTATTTCATACGAGTAATATGTTTTATATGCTTATAGCTCGGTAAAATGCTGCAATGTGTCAAAAGCCAAGAGCAATATTTTAAAAATGGTTTACCAACGCATGAGGCGTATTCATATAATTGAAAACATGCTGACGCAACATCTCATTATTGTCTATATATTAATAGGAATTGACTGAAAAGAGTGAAAATGGATATTTTAAAATGTCAATTTTATCCCCTTCCTTAATTGAAATTAGACTTGGGATCAGCGACGCCAGAGAACCAGCTTCGATTCAAGACTCCCTATTTGTCAGTGCACAATTGGGAGAGCACGTCATTTTCATATTGGCCCAGTGTTAGCCAATCGGTGTCGTCTCGATCTGAGCGCGACTCAGGGTGATTGTGACAGTAGAGGTGCAGTGCTTTGATAGGTAGGTTTATCTTGATTGACAGTCTCGCTCGGGCTCGGTAGTGGATTCAGAGCGCTGTAGCTTTGGCGCTGTCCACACTGGAGCAGGTTCTGAAACGCGCCGCGCGCTCTTCTAGTGTTTGCGCGGAAAGGACGAAGGCTCGACCGCTGCTTCTCAGCTCCGGAGCGCTCACTCTGGAAGACCACCTTTCGGCGGACATCCCTTGCGACAACACAGACAAATTCCGTGGATTTTTTACGCACGTACCGAGTGATTCAAAACTTGTCCTCTTCGGGACATTTATCGGATTTTTTTCCTCCAAAGTTTAAATGCACAATGGCTATTTTTTATTTTCTGTTTAACTTTGGCAAACATTTTGATTCGGGGTTCATCTCATGTACTTTTTAATTTCAAATGTCCACGGCGTACGTCTATTGTTTGGGATTCTTTTTCCTCCTATAAAGACGCGCGCTTTGAGCGAGTAGAAAATCAAGATGCAATGGATGGCTTTTACGTGAATATAAGCTACAGTGAACATGGTTTCTCAGAAACCTCACCAGGATTTTACAGATCTCTGGTAGGGACGCGCTCTGACAGTCAGTGAACCTCGGTCACAGTTCACGGGTCACGGTCAGTGGAGCGAGGGTGCCAATATACAGCTTGGAAACGAGACTTCTACATTTTTATCTATGACTGTTCGGACTAATATTACAATTGGTATATCGCCAGGACTTTTCTTGTAATCCGGTTTTGATGAATGCACACTGATGTCTGAGTTCCTTCACTCTGGATTTGTAGAGGGTTGTAGGGTTGTACCCTGACCGACCATTTGCATATACTTAATAATGGATCAGATAAACTGTAATTTATGAATCACATATCTAATTTTACTCTTGACCTAAGGACTTAGGTCTTCAGGTTCGATTGTTTATTTTCCAACCAAAGTTTCTGTGGACTTCCACACTGCTGAAACTGGTTCATACGCACAGACCTTTAAAAGAACAAGAACAAGAGCAGGACGTTAAAGGATTTTTGGTGGTTTTTCAAGGGAAGGCCTGTCCTGCAGACCGATGGAAATCCACTGCAAACACGACCCGTTCGCAGCGATGCACCGTAAGTTCACGGCACACTTTCACAATGCTCTCAGAACATTCTTCTAATATTCCTTTCAGAATTATAATATCTAAAATATACTCGGATTAAAGCTAATGAAAGCAAAGCATTGTCTAGCTACTATAATACCTGGTAAACTTTAAATACGGTGTCTTTTTTTTTTTTTTTTTTTTTTTTTTTGCTTTTTTTTTTGCTTTAGGGAGTTTTCTCTTAATTAAAGACCTGATTGCTTTTTTAGAGCTTAAGCCTTCTGTTTGACAATCCCTTGGGGAAAGAGAGAGGGGAAGAGATCGAGCTGAACTTGAACCGCAGATGAGAATATGGCACACAGGCCCCTGTAAACAGGACACTTGTGAGGCTAAAAACGAAAGCTGAAGTTGCTCACTGTGGGGGAGAGATGTGTGCTCACTCATTCGTGACATGGCGGACCCCGGTGGTCCCTCAAGATACCAGCTAAGGGCCTCTTTTCTCTTTCACTTTCTTTATTTCTTGTTCTTTTTGCCGCCAGCGCGCAAACAACAAAAGCTTACACACTTCAAATCTTAATGAATGGGCATTTTGAGTGCGCAAAACATGCATTAGAACAATTTTTATAATTCATATAAATATATAATACATTATTAATGAAAAAATGTGTATACAGTCCTCAATTTGTAAGAATTTTTTTTAAAAATGGAAAATCCCAGTGTCTTTGTTAGCAAAACCAAGAGCTGCCAATCACATTATGCACCCAGAAAATACAATCGTGATCTCTCTCTCTCTCTCTCTCTCTCTACATAGTCCATCTCTCGTTCATTCTTTCTTTCTCTTCCAGTCTTCTCTCTCATCGATGAATAAAAACCCTCACACGCCAAGCCGCTAAACTCATATACGCGCGCACCCTCACGCGCACACGCACATCTTTGTGAAATGACATCTATTGGCACGGTGAATGAAACGGTGGATTAGACGTAGCCTATACACATTTCAGAAGCTAGAACGAATCACGTTTCCTCTCCGTCACAATATCTCAACACAATCCGCGGGGTAAAACCATTACACCGAAAATGTCAAACGGTGCAAGCCTTAAGAATGGACAGTGACACGAGCCTGGGAGACTTTTAGAGAAGAAACAGAGAGCAAGAAGACTTAAGGGTGTTTTAAACTCATACTCATCTTTGAATATTAGTTTTTAAAAACGTCTGATCATAAAAAGTGTGAGCTCTTGTACAATTTAAGTTATTATAGAGCCTATATTTAACACTCATTCTCCTTGCAATAAATTAGATGTTACGTTTGTTATCATCCCACGAGTATGGCTTTCTAAATTTGGTACAGTTTTATGCTAAATTGACATAAACGACGAATGCAGATTAATATATTATATAACATGCATTTTTCGAGAGATTTCTAATAGTGTGTCGTCTGTTCTTATTTAAATGTAAATAAATACATATTTATTGTTAATAGCATAAAAAACTATTTTAGTTCTATTTAGAAGTAGAGCGTTTAACAGTACGCTAATATATATATATATATATATATATATATATATATATATATATATATATATATATATATATATATATATATATATATATATGTGTGTGTGTGTGTGTGTGTGTGTGTGTGTGTGTGTGTGTGTGTGTGTGTGTTTAAAGAAAAGTGTCATATTGTCCTCTTTCTGTGCTCTGAGTTTCCCTGCTTTTTATTATTATTATTATTATTATTATTATTTAATAATAAGATACATTTTATGTAAATTATACTTAATGTCTTAAAAAATAAATAGGCATTATCAATGGGGCATTAATTATTAAGCAACGTTATTAACTTGAGCAAGCCATATGACAAAATAACAATTAATCTGTCATAATATGATCTAGTCTGCAAGTTTATAAACAAATTATTAATAATAAAAAACGTTATTTTGTTTTTAATCTTCAACGCGTTTTTCTATACAAGATCATATTTATATTTTATCACATCAATGTAAATGAGTATCAGTGATTTTAATTTCAAATGTTGCCTCTTTTCCGAAGACACAGAATGTGTCCTGCATGACTGAAGGTAGTCCCCATAAACAGTAAAAGAAGGTAGTCCCTCGTTTCTTTCTTCTTCTTCTTCTTCTTCTTCTTCTTCCTCCCCACGAGTGTGTTTGTTGGAGCACGCCTGGTGTCACGTCGCTCTGTTTGGAGCGGTTTAATCGGAGTGGATCGTAATGGAGCAGCGTCTCTAATCGGGTTTATTTTCTGGATGGGGGAGCATGAATGTCTTTCAGCCGCTCTCGCTATTTCTAAACGTAACCTGCCTCGAAATCAATCAAAGCTCTAGGAACACTTCGATTTATAAGCCAGCAGTATTTGCAAAAGAAACGGGGAAAGTCTTGGTCAGATCACAGCTGAATAGTTTGTTTCGGATAATCCTTAATGCAGCCTTTTCTCTCTCTGTGACACGCACGTATATTCGAACAAACACACACACACACACACACACACACACACACACACACACACACACACACACACACACACACTTACTCATGCACACACACACACACTTACTCATGCACACACATACTTGCTCTATGCATAATTTAATTGTATGCATGCTTTGTAACTATAAATCAGTGCTAATTAAAACTTTAAAAAAGTTTAGAAATAGATAAAATACATTTGAAGTAAATTTATCTAAAAATTCAGTGATGCATTTTAAGCTCTTCCTGGAGAAGAAACATTTTATACTCATGTTTCAGCTCAGTTTGATGTATTTCACTTTTTTCTTTTTTTTTTTGTAGATACAAAAAAATAAATAAAAATAAATTCCCACCATTTAAACAGGAGATTAAGCAAAAAAGCGTTGTTTTAAATAATTTATTAATTTAATAAAAGCTTCCATCTAAAGGACTTACAAATGAGGTGATCTTAAAAACATGTTTGCACAGCAGATTTTTAATGCACATCTTTTAAAAATCAATTTAGCTTGTTGACCTAAATTCATCACTTTGTTTGTGTTCAAATAATTAACTGTAACTGAAAAACACATAAGAAAGAAAACAGAAAAGGAAACTAAAACATTAATAGTAAGGAAAAAGAAAAAGAGGCTATCTGAAACTGAAAACGAAATGCGTAACAACAGTTGTACCTCTCAGAAATCTAAAAGCTCAAATCACTCACTATATGATTTTTATTTTATAGGAAAAGCTTCTTCCTTTTTTCCCTCTTCAGCCCACTGCTGTGAGAGAATGAAAATGGGTTTTCATTTTCTGTCAGCTGAACTTGTGTATTTAGAGATGGGCATACAAGGCCAGTGAGGTCTGTTTGATGTGGCCTTCTCAGATGTATTTAAGATCCATTACCCTGTAGCTTGGATTAACAGATACCCCCCAGTTCTTTTGTGTGTGTGTGTTAACGTGCTTGTGTGAGTTCCCCTTCTGAAACAATCAGTATGATAATATGACAGATTGAATGGATTACCACATAGACTTCTGCACTGAAATGATGATAAGATACTGAGGTCTAATGAATAGAATATATATATAGAATACAAGAATGTAACAAAATTGGTTTCCAAAAAGTTTAAGCCGACCAAGGAGGTCCAACTGTGCAAAAAAAAACACACAACAAGAATTACAGACAGACACATATATACAAATACTTGAGTGAAGAGGTCATGTGCAGTTCTCTAGGTGACCACCAGGGGCAGATATGATAAGATAAGAGGAGAGGAAGAGACTGCATAATGGTAACCTTCAGGTCAAAGACACACACACACACACACATATGAAAATGGGACAGGATCTCTTTTTTGTTCACTATGTGTCAGCTTCAGTATTTAAGGGAGATATCATTTGCTCAGGTTCCTTTTGTGTCTGCAGGGCATGGAGGGGTGAATCAGCTGGGTGGGGTGTTTGTGAACGGCCGGCCCTTGCCTGACGTGGTGAGGCAGAGGATAGTAGAGTTGGCCCATCAGGGCGTACGTCCATGTGACATCTCCCGCCAGCTCCGGGTCAGCCACGGCTGCGTCAGCAAGATTCTGGGCAGGTGAGTTCTGCTTCTCCACAACAAAAGTGTAGAAGTACAGAAGAAGTACATGCTTTTTTTTTTAAGTCAAGGGAAGTACCTTGCATGTAACATGTAATAAAAATACTATTACTATGGTACATGTCACAATAGTACCACATTACTTAATTGTGTGGATCGTATTACTTCCATATTCGAGTGCTGTATATATTATTTAAAACATTGATATATTATTTAAACTATTATTTAATATGTTAACATTCAAAATGTAAAGGACACGTTATATATATATCATTTTAAAAATAAAATTATAATAATATTTAAAAATATTAGAGACATATTTTAAAACAGTATAGTGTACAATAATAGTGTAGCACATTTATTTTTCACTTCTCAAGCTGCAAACAGCATTTGGGTTGGGGAAATGTGTTTGTAGTCTGTGCTATTGAACCCACACACTTCTATTCCCCGTGCTATTTTATCCACAACTAGGCTTAGTCTTTTCCTGGAAAACCAGCTTGATGTCCTCTATTGCATTCAAACAGTGGGGCCAGTATGTATTTGGAGTCATGCCTTTACTTTGTAACCCTGCTTTCATTCTTTCATAAAGTCAACTTTAACTTAATCCATAATAAATATCAAATTCTGAAATATCCACACACTGATGAATGCTTGATATTCCCTCTGCCGTCGGTTCAACTCGAGGCTGACTCAGCGCTTCCCTTCAAAGATGACACGTTAAAATAAAAATATTCTCGAATCTCGCACCGAAACTAGAGTCAAAGCACCTTCTTTCCTTTCTGTCTTTCTCGGAGAAAAAAAAGAAAAGATTCATCACATTTTACATTTGCATCAAAATGACACTGGCACCATGCATCTCTTGAGGAGGGAGGGATGGCTGGAAGGACAGAGAGAGGGAGAGAGAGGAGGAGAGGGAGGAAGGGGTTAAGGGGGAGGAAAGAATTTGAATGGATAAAGGTGTGGATTAGTGCTAGAGCCTTTAGCTATATCAAAAAAATGTGTTTCCCATTGTTCTCCTTTGCCTCCAACTCACTCAACCGTTACTGTGGCGCTCGGTGTGTGTGTGTGTGTGTGTGGTAATATCTTCCCTCACACTTACTGCTCAGGCAGAAAACACACTAATATGTGGGCTGCAAGTGAGGTTTGAGTAAATAAGGCGTATGACTAACTCTTGTTAATCAGGGAATTTTCTGCACCTTGATTTGGTGTGCATTTCATGCCTGTTCTGTATGAGCTTGCTTTTGGTTTATGTTTGTGTGTTGAACCTTAACTAAATTAAAGCAGTTAGACACAAGAGGTGAATCAGAACACCAAAACCTCCCTTGACCCAGGTAAAAAAAAAAAAAATCAATACAATGCATAATCATATATGCTTGATAAAAAATATATATATAGACTTGAAAGGTATGCATTGGGTCTGTGTTCTGACTGCAAGGTTTTACAGATCTATGATGCTGGATATGCATATGTTCTAACTCTCTGTATTTCTTGCCTGGTGATATACAGCTCTCTATCTCTCTGTCCTCAGGTATTATGAGACGGGCAGCATCAGGCCAGGGGTGATCGGAGGCTCCAAACCAAAGGTTGCTACACCCAAAGTCGTCGACAAAATCGCTGATTACAAACGCCAAAACCCCACCATGTTTGCCTGGGAGATCCGAGACAGACTGCTGGCAGAGAGAGTGTGTGACAATGACAGCGTGCCCAGCGTCAGCTCAATCAACAGGTGTGTGTGTGTGTGTGTGTGTGTGCGCGCACTGGAAAAATCAGCAATTTGCACCTGTTGAACACATTTCATAATATTTGACAATATTACAGATATGTTTTTACTGTATTTTTCCCCAAAATAAATGCATCCTTCCTGAGAATAAGAGACTTTCAAAAAACATGCAAAAATGTCGACCCCAGACTTTTGGATGCTACTGTACCTTTAAGTGGCACAAACCATTACGTTTTTGAACAAGCTGATCAATAGATTAGAAAAGGGACAGAGCAATGCATGAAGAAGAAAGAGAGAGAATGGGGAGAGAGACGTGGATAAAGGTAGACAACGGGAAAAAGAGACACATATTCATGAGCAGTGTCCAGCTCACTGGCTCAACAGCATGTGTACAATGACAACCTTTCTCAGAGAGAGAGAGCAAGATAGAAAGACAGAGAGAGAGAGAGAGAGAGAGAGAGAGAGAGAGAGAGAGAGAGAGAGAGAGAGAGAGAGAGAGAGAGGGACGAGAGAGAGAGAGAGAGGAACGAGAGGGGAAAAGTGCTTTGAGCAGCCATGCAGGAAGTTTGAGACTCTGCTGCCATGTCAGCCTGCATGAGCCACTTCACACACACACACATGCATGGACACACACACACACACACACACACACACACACACACACACACACACACACACACACAGCATGCATGCATGCATGCACGCACGCACACACACACACACACACACACACACAGACACACACACGCACACATGCATGCATGCACACAAACACACACACACACACACACACACACACGCACACACATGCAAGCATGCACACAAACACACACACACACACACACACACACATGCAAGCATGCACACAAACACACACACACACACACACACACACATATGCATGCACAGACACACACACACACACGGTTGCACACAAACACGCACACACACACTTTACGTGCTTGCATATTTATATTAAAGCATATATAATACCCACACACCTCTACACATGATAAATCCTTACACACTGTTCGCTCTTACTTTGCTGCAGGATCATTCGCACTAAAGTCCAGCAACCGCCCGGCCAATCAGGAGCTGTATCTGCCCATAACTTAGGTAAGAGTCAAGTTCACAACAACTTTTGTCATATTTCAAATTACTCTAAATGCAAAACCTTAATTCTTAAAATGCAACATGGAAGCTGAGCTTCTGGAAAAAAAAGTGTTGACACTACGGGTCAAAAGATTTTGGGTCAGTTTTTTTTTTTTTTTAGAAATACTTTTATTCAGCAAGACTGCATAACATTGATTTCTTTTTATCAAGCTTATAAAAGTCTGAACTGTTTCTTGAGCTGTAAATCAGCATATTAGAATGATTTCTGAAGATCATGTGACACTGAAGACTGGAGTAATGATGCTGAAAATGAAGCTGTGCATCACAGGAGTTTATTACATTGCTAAAACACATGAGATCTAATAAAAAACTGAGAATAAGAAGACCTAAAGAAAAATACTCATTGTCTCTCCATTTACTTTAAATTAAATAAAAAAAAAAAAATTATTTCCAGAAGGTTGCAATAAATCAGTTACCCTGTAACACTTATGTAAGCAGGGCTGTCTCTGTCATAGACATTGAGGGGGACTGTGATTTTTAAACATTTACCGTAGATTTCGATCTCCCCATTCTTGAACATTTGATTAAATCCTTGAATTGAATCCTCTGACACTCCAGTGCTGCCCCCAAAAAACCAAAGGAGAATCTCCAAGAATGATCTGAGATGTCGGCAGCTAATAAAGTATTGAACTGCGCTTGTCCCACTGTCAGTAATCTTCATAATCGCACACCTCTGCTTAATCTAAATTAATTTTGCACGCACAACGCTCGCCAGTTCTCCATCTCTCTCAGATTATGATGATAAATACTTCTCATACTCAGGCGGAAAATTGAAATTTAGGGATTTTGAATATAAAGCATTGGCTTAGGGTTTCCATTCCTCGAAGTGAGGAGAAAAAAAGTGCAGAAGAATACGAGAATCAGATAACTGAAACGATAAATCGAGAGTAAAGAAATGGAGCGATATGCATTCATTACATTTTCCACCTGGTTAGCAAACGAGAGCGGGTGAGCAAAGACGTTTATCTTTTTTCAGAGTGATTTGTTTTCTTTTTTCCCCACTCTCTGTATTTTAGCACAGTCTGTTGGGATGTGGGATTAGCCTCATCTCTACACCTTAGTGTCCCGTTGGGGCCACTGTACTGTCACTCAGGCTGTACGTCAGCTGACAGGAAGTGAGATAAAGAGGAAAGAGAAAGCATGAAGGGCTGACGAAGAGAAGAATTTATGTCCTTGTCCCCTACCACCAAGACCTCACAGACAGCCAGATCTGTCGAAAAGCTGTTAGCTTGTTAGCCTCTTATCCCTCAGGCGGCAACATGTTGCCAAAATAGAGTGACAGACAGTTTTTGGTGAAAGCTCTTTGGCATGACTAAACTGGAATAAAAAGTGGAAGATAACTACTAAAAAAATAAAATAATAATAATTATTTTATTATATATATATATATATATATATATATATATATATATATATATATATATATATATATATATATATATATACATACAGAAAAATAAATGAAAAATGTAAAGCCTTGAAAATAAAACTTTATTAAAGGGATAGTAACGCAAAAATGTTAATTCTGTTATAACTTATCCTCATGTTGTTCCAAATCTGACTTTTTTTCTTCTGGAACACAAGAGAATAATATAATGATTACAAGAGGAAGTTCACATTTTATTTTATTTTATTTTATTTTATTTTATTTTATTTTATTTTATTTTATTTTATTTTATTTTATTTTATTTTATTTTATTTTATTTTATTTTATTTTATTTTATTTCTTTATAATTTAACTTTATTCAAAATGAAAGTCAATGGTAACCCAAACTATTCCTTTAAGTATTATGCCATAAGTTTATTAGTATATATATTTATATAGTTTAGATTGTAGAATGCTATTAGTTAATTCATCATAATATTTATTTATGAAATTTAGCTTGGAAAAATATTGCGAACACAAGGTGTAAGCATTTTTAACTTATTTTTGGAAAGATTTTTCTTCATCATGTAGACTCCAAATTTTCATCATAAATATAGTCCAAAGTGAATGTCCTGTCAGTGCAATGAGCAGCAATAATGATATCCATGTTCATGTGTGTCTTCATTACCTCTCTGTAACTTTCTAGCCTCTACAGTGGCAGTGACCCAGGTATCCGCAGTAACCAGCGACGCTGCAGGCTCCTCCTACTCCATCAGTGGAATTCTGGGAATCAGCTCACCTGCCGATGCAAGCAAGCGGAAAAGAGATGAAAGTAGGTCTAAATGTGTGCTATGTTTTTGTGAGCGTTAACTCACTCTTATCTTAGCCTCAAGTATTATTAATGCTGTTGCATCACAGAGCGAGTTTATTACATGCAAGACATTTAGTAACTAATGAGACATTCTCTCTACAAGCAATTACAGAACAAAACAAAAAAAACAAATACATCCTATATTCTTTGTTCTTCATTCTTTCTTTCATTCCTATGCACAAAATCATTTCAGTGCACACACACATGCACACAAGCACAGATGCTGAACATTGACAGATGCATCAGAGCAGGAGGGGGATCGGACACCGCTGGCACGTCTTAGATAAACATCTCTATCCAGGGGAGGCACATTGTGTGCATGTGGATGTGTGCACGCGTGTGTTTGCGAACATGTGTCTATTAAAAAGCCATTGCTTGGCAGACCCCTGTAGTGCATGAGGACTCCAGATGTCACTCACACATGCACAAACTCTCTCTCTCTCTCTCTCTCTCTCTCTCTCTCTCTCATATATATATATATATATTACACCAGTAAAAAATAAACCTCTGTTTCTCCCGCTTTAATGCACCTCCTGCTGGCAGAGAATGAATTTGCATTTTCAGTAATGCTGTTTATGCAGCAAACATATTTTGCTTGTTATCAAAAATAATCTACTCTAGAGGGACTATTTAGCTGTTGTTATTGATTCTGTTTGGAAGTCTACAAAAGCATGCATGCGCAGTAACGTTTGTTTATGTTATTGCCGCTGAAACCATCCAGAATTTTTGCAATAATATATATGTAGTTATATGTAAATGTAAAGAACAAATGTTTTGACAGCTATACAACTGACACTAAAATAATGCAATAAACATATGCAATATAAGATGTAACACAAAACTCTAACACACACACACACACACACACACACATCGACGTTCATCCAAGGTCTAATTAGGCCGACGTCTGTCACTTTAATTAATGCAACACATCACATCCAGCAGCGAGGGAGGGGTGACTAAATGAATTTGTGTGTTGAATTGACATGGTGAAACTGCGGGTGGTCAGTGCTGTGATGTTTTGCAGTATGTGATGTTCTGCATGCTCGCAGCGAGAGATGATCACATGGGTTTGCACAAGGCATAAAGTAATATTAGTGATAGTTTTAGCTGCTATAGGAGCCTACACTGCTTGGATAAGGCACATTAGGGAAGTGTCCAGACTGTGTATGATGTTGTGAGCATGGGAAAGACCTCTTCACCAGATTTACAGCAAAAGAAATCCTATTCCAATGTGAGTTTTCCACTTGTATTGAATGTGAAACGATAACAAGACAAGTACCTCGTAAAAGGAAAGAAATGTTTTTGCATGCAAACAGCATATGCAAAGAAACATAACGCAATGAGTGCACCAGTGAATCAAAAACATACAGTGTAAATGATTCCTGAAATGAAAGATGCTTATTCTTTGTAGTGGAAACGCACAACCAGTGTTGACTGATTCCTGAAACAAATGTCGCTTATGAGCCATTTCTTCATATTGAACCATAAACATACAGCGTGACCAGTATAGACAGATTCCTGCAATGAAGACGTCTTATGAAACAGTTCTTTTTAGTGAATCAAAAACATACAGTGCTAATAATTACATAATAATACAGAATTTCTATGCTGAGTGGTAATGCTTTCAGAAAGGAAGACAAAATGCATGTTTAGTGAAGCAAGACACTATGATTTCCAGCTGCACACAAGCAGGAAAGGATGTACCAGAGGGTTTGGATGGCTAAGTGTGTGTGTGTGTGTGTGTGTGTGTGTGTGTGTGTGTGTGTGTGTGTTTTGGGAAAGCCCACTGATGCCCTTTGACCCAGGGGAAGTGATCTGAAAGAGAGAACTTGACTTGTGGGGCCTCTAGAACAGAAGCATTGTGTCTGCCCATTGTCTCTGAATGGAGGAAGAATGGATGAGCGGAGGAGTGGAGGAGAGGAGAAACAGAATAAAGAAAGACAGGAGGCCTGTGGTACAGTCCAGATGGGTTGAACAATGTTCTCTTTGCCCCCTGAAACAATAAAGCAACCTTTCTTAAAGGTAACAGCTTCAAAACGTGAAGGTAAAAAGGCACAAAAAAAAAAAAAAAGAAATAAAAAAGATAGTTGTTATTCTGTTAAATTTAACAAACGAGATCTGGATGTTTGTATCCAAAGTGGACATCTTCAAGACAGATGCCATTTTTAATTTGTTCATAATTTTATTTCAGGCATTTTTATCGCTTTAATTCTGTGGAATATTCTGAATGGAAGATAGAGGAAATGTTTAATAAGGTGGGGATTGTGAAAGAGAGGTGGAGCAAGAGATGGAGAGAGAGAGAGAGAGAGAGAGGATAGGGGATAGATGATAACAGTGGGATTTGTTAAAGGTTGGTTTCCCATTTCAGAGACTGATACTTTGATCTGTCAAGGTTGAAACACACACACACACACACACACACACACACTACATGCATCAAGTGCACAAGGAATCCACTGAGCAGTTTTCTGTGCTCCCAAAAAACCTTCAAACTCACCCCTGAGAGAAAGAGAGAGGAAGACGGAAAGAGACAGAGGGGCACAACAGTGATCTCATTGTTGCAATAGTCTCTGCTTTTGAAGCAAGAAAGATGCCTCTTCTGTGTGTGTGAGTGTGTGTGTGTGTGTGTGTGTATAGTGGGGTTAACCCTAAATGCAGCTGGACTGTATTGTGACTGGTTACAGAGAGTGGTTCCCTAAAGCAGGTTCAGAGGCTGAAAGACAAAGGGGCAGAGAAACACTGGCCAGCATCTGAATACATAAGTCCAATAAGTCTGTTTGTGCGCATGTGTTTTTTTTTTTTTGGGGGGGGGGGGGGGTGTAAACTTGATGCTGGTATGCTATGTTTGTTTAAATTTGGTGGGGAAAAAATCTTCTTTTTGTCTCTCTTTTGCTCTGATATGGCTGGGTGGGCTTCCAGTTCTGTCCGAAATTGCATTTCACACACGGTGGCTACCAGTAGGAAAGAGTTACACGCATGACACACACATCAACAGTCACAGATAAACACGTATCTGTGTAATAATAACAATCCATAACATTGTTCTGACTCCATGGCTATGTTTTTACAAGTTAAAGTGATTCGACAAGGATATGGATGTTTTAAGACATCTGAAGCAGCAGCAGTTTAAGTGGAAATAATAGGAATTATGTGACATTGTACAGACACATTTACTTGTGTTAAGCCGAGGGTTAAAGATGCCCATATGCAGATTCATATGATCGACATGATCAAACTTGTGCAATTCATGCCAACTTGAGTGCTGTCTTTTCTTTGGAAAGAAAAGGGGGACAACCACTTACAAAGAACTTCTACATTTCATGTAAATTACATTTTTAAGATGATAATTTGTCATAAAACAAATGTCATATTAAATTGGAAAAATACGAAGTTAATGTATTTTCACTCACGGTTTCAGGTGTTTTGGTCCCTGATGCATAAATAAACCATGCACATAAACATTCCAGAGAGCATCAGTTTACAAACTGAGTTTTTTTTACAACCAAGGTATGTGCACTGATGCACACTTTCAGACATCTTTTGTGTGTGTGTGTGTGTGTGTGTGTGTGTGTGTGTGTTGTCAGTGGACAGCCTTTGAGAATAGTGGAAAGCAATAAACCTGCTGAAATGGTGCCATCTCACAGACATGATTGATCAATTGAATTCTATCAGACACACTGACCGCTGGGATTAAGAGGGTCAAAACACTGGAGATCATACACTCTCTCTGTGTTCTCTCTCTGTGTGTGTGTGTGTGTGTGTGTGTGAGAGAGAGAGAGAGAGAGCGTTTAGGCTTTGTTGAGGTTAGTCGAGATGCTGAGGTGTATTAGGGACACATGGGACCTGCACGCCATCAGTGAGTCAGAGACTAGCAGATCTTTCTTTTAAATAACTGCAGACGGCAGTAAACTGGATCTGAATTTCCATTCAAATGCATCGATTTCTGTGTTCAAATGAAGGAGGAAAAGGGAATGTTTGGATAGCTGCTTTGTCTGCCTGTCATTTTATCCTTCTATCCCTACGTATCTGTTTTTTTCTCGTCTTGTGGGGATTGCTCTGGCCTCTGACTCTGACTCCCTAGAATTAACCTCTCAGAGGCATTTTGAAGAAATGAATTGGCTCTATATCAGGGATTTTCGTTTCTATTCTTCTTTTTTCATCCCTCTCTCTCTATCTTTTTCTCTCCTTGTAATCATTTGAGGGCTGTGGCTTTCTCAGCTCTTATAATTGTCTCTTCAGAAACTCAACAGCTCAGTAATAACTGACTCACGCGTTGCCTTAAGACTCACTCAAAGAGGAGAACACAAGTCCAGGAATCTGTGTTTGTGTGCTTGAGTCTCTGTATGTTAGTTTCCAGAAAAGTACAAGTAAGCTAACGATCATGATGACAAAAATAAATAAATATTTGTGTGTGTGTGTGTGTGTGTGTGTGGAAGTAAAGTGACTGATGCTGTAGGTCATGTGACAATGCTAAATTGGTGAATGTAGTACTTTTTTTTTTTGTGATGTATGATTGTGAAGTAATTGAAGTAATTAGTGTCACTAAAGAGTTTCAGATACCCCAAAATATGTTGTAACAAATTAGACTGAAGTGAATGTATATTATACATACAGTATATATTTATATATCAAAAAATAGTGCCTGAAGTTGAAGCAGCACCCATATGTTAACCTGTTAACTACCATGAACTAACAAATGATGAATTCACCATTTACAATTTCTGGTCAAAATTTTGGGCTGCGAAATATAGTCACTCCAATTGGAGTCCGTGCCATCAGGAGTTCCTCGTTCCTCGTTAGTTATTTTCACTAGATCTAAAACCCATGCTTATGCGTGATAAGCACTCTAATTCTTAAATGTCCTATTTTTGTAAATGTTACATTGTACTTTATATTGCTTCTTTATGAAATCTGTTTGAATCTCTCTCCAGTTCTACAGGATTCTCCATTGGTGAATGGCCACGCCCATTCAGGGCGGGACTTCCTGCGGAAGCAGATGCGAGGAGAACTCTTTACACCACAGCAGCTCGAGGTATTGGACCATGTCTTTGATCGACAGCCCTATCCTGACATTTACCCCGTCCCTGACAGCAGCAGCTTCAAGGTAAGGGCTGGGGGGGTAGGGGTGTGTATCCTGCCCTGCTGGTTGTGCGCACCTCCTCTGAAAGCTCACGCTTGCCCTTGCCTGGCTGCCAGTATCGCTTGACCCTGTCCCAACCCTGCTGTTGACCTATGCGCCCTCACACTGAAGCTAACAGTGACCTTTCACCTCTCTGAGCTTATGCTGGGGCTTTGATCCCCATGGTGCTGATGTCTGCTCTATAGAGTTTTTGGTTGAGGTTAAGTCCCAGCACACTTGTTCATTAGTTTGCAAAAGTTACCTATACACATGGCATAATGTTTATATGTCCAAGTGACCACATCAGATAGATTCTTAAGTCTTTTTTTTTTATGCACGATGAGGCGATGTTTCATTAATTAAGTTTTCATTTTGTTTGTTCTAGTGAGCTTTTGGCCTCAGTCACTCTTCTTTCAACTGCTTAAAATAAATAACATTAAAATTGCACAGAAATGTATACTTTTATTCAGAAGGAATGCATTAAATTGGTTGACAGTGATAGAAAAGACATTTATAATGTAAACAAAATATTTATTTTTTAAATAAATGCTGTTCTTTTGAACTTTCTATGCATTTTCTTACATTGATTACATTGAAAAATCTATACATTAGAATGTTTTTGGAAGGGCCATTTAATGCTGAGGACTGAAGTAATGGCTGCTGATCACAGAAATAAATTACATTTTAAAATATATTAAAACACATAACAGTTATTTGTAATAATATTTCACGGTATTACCGTTTTACTGTATTTATGATCAAATAAATGCAGCCTCAGTGAGCATGAGACTTCTTTTAAAAATATATATATTTTCAGAAAAGTTTTTAACCAGTTATGAAACTACACATTCATTAAATGAAAAATAGCAGCTTTGACAGTATGACATTAATGAAATTTTGTCAAAGTTAGATTGATGTAAAGGAGGGTACATGACGTCAACATTTTTAGTTTAAAGCAAATGATCTGCGACTTGACCAAACTGGACAAACTGCAAATGGAATATTTCCGCTACAGCGTTTAAGATTAACACTTTTTACTAAATATCTTTGGTTTCCTCCATTCTGGTCAAAGCTAGGTTCGTGTTTGCAGTATGACTGCAGTATGGCTAGACACGCTGACATATAACAGATAACATGCAAAAGTACAGCTGTATGCACAGACAGACGCATAACGTGTGATGCATAAAAATTGATCATGAGAAAAGGCGTTCAAAGACGTCACTCAAAAGTCAAATGCTATCATCCATTCAGGCCAGTGTCAGAGTTCTATAGACTTGTCTGAAAGACCCCATAATTCCTCAGTCCATTTCACCACTGAGCGCTGAGGCTGGCAAGGTCAGAGGTTACTGAGTAGGGCATTAACCTTAGGGTCAATCCACATCCCTTGAGTGTGTGCGAGTCAGGTTTGTTGTGGCACAAATGATCAGACAAAATGAGAGCTGGGAGTTTTGAGCTGTCTGTTTTTTAGAAACGAGAGATGCATATGCTAAGTGGTCTTGTGATTGACTGACAGGTGGCTTTCCCTCCACTGACAGTCTGAATGTTGCTGAAGGAGAGAGAAATGATGGAGAGCTCGACTCTGTTCGAGTGTGTTTGTGTCTTCTAGGGGCAGGAAATGAACTTGGGACTTCATTTTGTTCTTTTCTCGGTAGCCTCTGATAAGATTAAGATCTATAAGTGCCCAATTATATACAGTGTGTATAGAACATAAACACTCCCATTTAAATTAATGGTTTCCCATTAAATTAAAATAAAAGAGTTAGATGTACTGTCAAAATGCACCGTAACATTCAAAACTCAAGAGACGTATTCTGAACTTCTGCAACTTTCTAACCTCACAAATTCACCACGTTAACTCCTGGTAGATTTTGTAAATACAACTCATGTGCACAAAGCATCTTTATGCTATTTAGAAGTAGCAGCTTAAATTGGAAAGATAAAATCTGCAGGGATGACAAATTTTTGTTAGCATTGACAAAAAGCAGGATTTTCCCAATGGCTTTTGAATTCGTGCAGAAAATGTTCTCTGTGACCAACAAACTGTAATTTTATGCATTTTGTGTTAAACTGAATTTTATGCATTTTTGAATACCTAATGCATTCAGCTTTTATAAAATCGTTCACTCTTTATTTAAAATCTACATGTTGCACAGTTTAAGTTAGAATAGTTTGCAAATGTTGCAAGTACAAACACAATGTGAGTGATGTTGTAAACATGATTTAAGAGGACATTCATGACCAGTTTTCGACTAGGAAACTTGTGTTCACAAATATTTAAAAAAAAACAGAGGTGAAGATAATCAAAGATCAAAACTATTTATGTATAGAAGTCTTACATGCAAAGCAAGAATATCTCTTTCTATAAACAGACAGATCTGCTTATGTATATACAGTGCATATAAGTCTCTACCCATAAATTTGCCATCAAGCTGTTTCTATTAGATAGTGATGACATCTCTTTTCTCATCTTTCATCCTCCTGTGCCCTTTCTCTGCCTCTTTTACATTTCTTTCCACTTCTCCTCTCATTTGCTCTCTGCATCTCTCAGTTTGTGGTGCTGGAAGGACCATTAAGCACCGGCAGATCTATTAATTAGTGTCCTGCACTTCAAGGGGGAGCTTATAAAACAGTGCACTTCCTCTTTACATCTCCTTACATTATGCCAGAGATACATCAACAGCCCAACAACCCTTACACTGAACTAATTACTCAACCAGACCCAGAGAGAGAGAGAGAGAGAGAGAGAGAGAGAGAGAGAGAGAGAGAGAGAGAGAGAGAAGTTATGCAACAAGGTTATAATTACAGAAGCTTCTATTTTTGGTAAAACTATGTCCCCTATATATAAGATTTTAGCAAAAAAGCACAGAATCAATGTCTCAAATAAAGCATTTAGAATGGTGAGTGTGTGTGTTAAACATGCTGAGAGTCCTGGCACCAATAAATGTCTCTCTGCCAGTCAGGCTCATTTAATACTGCATGCACTGCTAAATACCTTCCTCACTCTTTCTCAGTCCCACACACACATAGTGCAGTTTACAGGCTCTTTTAAGAGACAATAGGTACACGCTGAGGGGAAAATAGAGGAAGGGAGATAGAGGGAATGGAAGAGAGAAAGAGTGCCTGAGAGGAAATACCATTATGTAAATGCGGCTGCGGGTTGGGGTGAAATTATTTTGGTGTTGGGCGATTAGGGTCTCATCTGTTATTGATGTGCACAGAGAGGAGAGCCATTACAGAAGGGCTGTGTCAAAAATGACCCCTGAGAAAACTGTGACCCCAGAGAGAAATCGAGAGAGCAAGGAATACAGCTGAAGTTTCAGACAATTCTTATTAAGTCAAATAACAATTTTTTGATTTTCTTATTTTCATCTCAGTTTATTTTACCAACCCCTTTACTTTATACTTTTATCAATATTTATCTTTATCTCTCTCAACGTCTGGCCTTTCTCCAATCTTTTCCCCTAGCTGTGGTCTATGTGTGTGTGTGTGTGTGTGTGTGTGCACTGTGCCAATATGTGAGATGTGTGTGTTTGTGCATCATGGGCGCTGATGGGTTGCATAGCTTCAGAATTGACAACATTTACAGGCTAAAATGAGAATCATCCATCTTCACTAGGATGCTGTCAGAGGCAGGGCCAAACTTCATAATCCCCCATTACTAGTGCTAACCTTCCCATCTACATACACACATGATGAGGTGCGAGTCGCATAGATAGAGAGGGAATACCTCTCAGACTGAATGACTGAAACAGAGAAATAGACAGTGGAAAGAAGTCCGGGATGGAGAGAGAGAGAGAGAGAGAGAGAGAGAGAGAGAGAGAGAGAGGAAGTGGAAGCGTGAGCTGTGATTGGTGAAGTCACAGTCTACTGCCCTCTCTCTGGTGATGAACACTGAGGTGTTTAAGAGGTCACTGGGATACACACACACACACACACACACATTCACACATAAACACTCTGCCTACATCGTTAGATAAGGATTTAAAAGTTGTGGTTTTCGTTTGTAATTCTAGTGACTTTTACTTCATACATACATACATAAATAAATAAATAGACTTTAGTCACACCGTTGTTCAAAAGTTTAGGGTTAAAAAGTTTTTTATCTGTTTTTGAAAAGTGTATTATGCTCACCATGTGTTAAAGCAATATAAAGCATATAAAATTGATACATTTGATCAAAAATACAGTAAAAATTAAATATTTTACATTTAAAAAAACTTTATTAAAAAACTTTAACGTTATTTAATCCTGTGCTCAAAGCTGTATTTTCAGCATCATTACTCCAGTCTTCAGTTCAGTGTCACATGATCCTTCAGAAATCTTTCTAATAAGCTGATTTGGTTTAGTGCTTATGTTAAATATTGATAAAAATGGTTGAAAACAGTTGTGCTTATATTGGTGTCACTGGACCACAAAACCAGTCATAAGGGTCAATTTCTCAAAATATTAGATTTATACATCACATGAAACCTGAATAAATAAGCTTTCCATTGGTGTGGTTTGTTAGGATTCTTTGTTGAATAGAAAATTTGAAAGAACAGCATTTATTTAGAAAAGTTTTTGTAGCAATACAAGCCTTCACTAAGTCTTCACTGTCACTTTTGATCATTTTAAACTAAAATGGCAAAGGAAATTATTTAATTATCAACACTCAGTGAAATATTTAGGTTCTATTAATCCTTTTTTTCCCCGTTGTTAGAGTACTGAGATGTAGAAACTTAAATAAAATGTCTTTAAAAAGCACAATTAAATATTAATAATGACAAGTGTAAATGTAAGCCCTATGTGCTGTAGTTCAATGAAGAATCACTTTGATTCATAGAGGTGAGTGACTCATTTGATCATTTCCCCGAAGGAAAAGGCTGCAGATTTTAATTGAGTAACTTTTAAGAGTACAAACACAGATGGGCAGACATGCATTAAAATCCACAAGAGGATTCGTATTCCCAGTAAAACAGCACAAGCTTACTTGTAACTTAAAATGTATTTACAGTAATGTTATGATGTAACTGTACGGTAACAGCATGGGGAATGTGTACGATAACAGGGCTGGCAAAATCACTAGCCTGACATCGCAGGACTATTGCATCTTCCAGTCGGGCAACCAAAAGCGTAATTTCATACAACGTACAAATACAGAATTATTCCTCTTTTGCATCTTCTTGAGCTTGAACGCACACATAAACACAAAATGCTCTCAAAATAGCCGTCTCAGCAAGTATTCTGGTAAAAACAGTTGGTTATGTCTTACATTTGTATAGAGATCGGTGCAGTCGTTCTTAAAGGGACAGAAGCCTTTAAAAACCTGCTGCTGTCTGTGTGACTAATGTTAATCAAACGACAAAGCACAACTTTCAATAAATATTAATCTATTTATAATTTATACAGTGAATTTATGCAGTGTTATTTTACACTTAATTATATTTCTGTACCTGAAAAAAAAAAATCTAATGGCCTTTGTTCTATTTTATCTATGCTTGACATTTTTTATTTGTTCATATCTTATTACTGACAGTTCATTTGGCTTAAAAAATTTCAGACTTTAATTTTTTATGCTACTAGTTTTTGCTGTGGTATCAAAGAAGCATGTAAAGTATTCTTGAGATAATAACAAGTGTTCTTTAAATAATAAAGAAACATTTTTTTTTTCGTGCATCCATCTGTGACTCAAAGTCTGTAATGCGATCTGAAACATGAGTTGTGTAATCTGTTGCAGCCCTTCTCTCTCACCTTGTAATTTGAAGTAAAAATACAGTCAATGAAAGTTTTTGATCATGCTTATTTATATGCAGTATAGTTCAGCTTATGTCTCTTTTATTCATTCTGGGTTACCAAAATCTGAAGAATGCCTTTCTGAAAGGAGGGAGTTTGAAATCTTGTGAGCACAGCATCAGGATTTTGTTGGGGTTGAATTCAATCCTAATCAGGATTATTAATAACCTCCTCCTGGACTAAAACAGAAGCGACAGCCACTTCCCAAACTCTGCCATCAAACCACCTCCACACCTGAGTGACAAACCCCATTACCGCCATTGGAGATGAATCACTGTGGGTGTGGGGTGGGACAGAGATCACTGTTAGTAATTGATCATGAAAGCACACAAGCGGGGTCAGTCTGAGGTCAGCCATATCATGGATGTACACCACTACTACTCATTACTAGTTACTATGCACCTGTGAAGCACAAACACAAAGATGAGGGTTAACATACAAAGTAATTTCATAAAGTTGATTTTCTTCCATTGTAGCCATATAATGAAATCTCTTTCCATAGACACCCGATTACTCGGCTATGGCATCTTTGGCTGGCGGATTGGAGGAGATGAAGAACAGCTTGGCCAATCAGACGGGAGCAGAGCTGGGTTCCACTGTTGCAGGTCCTCAATCATATCCACTTGTGTCTGGTGAGCAAACTGTAGTTTTCACAGTAGTGCTTGCTTGATGACCTTCAGTGCTGAAATGTCTTTTAAATAATATCAGCTGTTGGTTGAACACACAGACAAAAAAACAACAGACTAAAACAATGTACTTATAAATCAACACTGAAATTTTAAGTCATCAGAATTGCAAGATGTTGACTGACAATTGTGAAATATAAACTCGCAACTCTGAAAAGACAAGTCTAAATTGTGAGAGAAAATGTTGCAAAATTAATAGAATAAGAAAAGTAACTTTTTTTATTCCATGGCACCAAAAAAAACTTTGAAAAAAAAAAGAGAAAAGAGAAAAAAAATTGCAATACTAAAACATGAACTCATAATTGCAAAAAAAAAATTTTTTAATTCCCTGGCTGAAACAAGCTCTGTTTACTGGATAAAAAGCAAAAAAAAAAAAAAAAAAAAAAAAAAAAAAAAACAATGTGATATCTCACGGATATGGAAATGACTATATACTTTTTAACATTTTGGAATTAAAAGGCAGACAAATTTTTGCCATGCTAAGACATTTTCATAGCTAACACTTAATGTATTCAATATAAACACAATTAAATTATATATAAACAGGTAATGAATAATGAACAATGAATTGATTTCTATGTAAAATGATACTAGAAAAAAAAAAAATCTAAAATATGGTAAAAGGTTTCCAAAACAAGTTTCCAAACTGTGACCTTCTTATAGAAAAGAGTGAGCGAGAGAGAGAAAGAGAGAGAGAGAGAGAAAGAGAGAGAGAGAGAGATCTCTGGAACATAAAAAAGTCAGAAGTTGAAGAAACATATACCATTACTATTATACATAAACCCACAAACCATTTCTGTAAAACAAGACTTTTATCATAAAATGAAGGTATCAGATGTATACAAGATTCTTTCCAGTCTGCTAACAACTGAAGTACTGATCTGAGATCTGCTAGGCTTCCTCTGTATTAGAGCTGAATATGAATGATCTGCTGAATATGAATTAGAAACACCTGATTGTAGATCAGCTTGCTGTGGGCAGCTCAGAGGTGAGACGAGAGTGTTATTATCAGACGTGTTAAACAGTGCTCAGTGATTCAGATTCAGATTTAATCTCCTGAGGGACAGAGGGAGAGGATGGAGACCTGCAATTACTATATACACGTCTCCCGATCTCACTTACTCGCCCACTCCATTTGGGAGTAAGGGATTGCTAATTAAGAGCTGCTTGGACAGGAGCTCTAACGAGGGAATCATGGAATTGGGATTTGTTCACCATCTGACAAGGTAGATCTCGACTGTGTGTGTGTGTTGAAGGAGAGAAAGCCAGAATTAATTACACACAGAGCTCTTCTCATGATGGACCATGTGAACAGACAATGGGACTAGTACGTCGTTTGCATAATGGCGCCCCCTATTGGCAAATGACACATTAACATTTTATACTTTACGATGACTATCAATTTTGATCAATTAACAAACGATATCATGCAAATCATGAATGCACAAATGATTAAAAATATAAATAAAGAGAAAGAAAAAAAAACATTATTTTGGCCAGTCTCTTTTGTTTAGTGTATAGAAATGGAAATGGGATCGGGAAGTGACACAAGCATCACATACAACATCTTTTCCCTGTCTACCCTCTTTCATTCTTCTCTCTTCTGACAACGTCTCTCAGAGGACTAGGCCTTGTCTGTTCTTCCTCTGAAGAGTCCATCTCTCTCTCTGTCGCCCTGTCCACTGACCCAGAGTGGATTACTATCCAGTCTTCACTAATGTTTTCCTGTCACCTAACATGGCAACCAGCAGAACAGAGAGTGTGAGACTGTGTGTGTAACTGTGTCAGGTCTGGGCAAGTTACATTTTCATTGGGGCAAGTGATATGTTTTAAAAGGTATGTTTTTTATTTTTATTTTTTTGCTGCTTCATGCATTGTCCATTGCTTACATATTGCTGGGACAACTTGCCCCAATGCATGTGATAGCATGCCCCTTTTTGTATATTAAGCAATATCACTGCATTTTGGCTGAAGGCATTGTATTTGAAAAATGGCGTGATTGAGAGTATTACATAGCTTTCATAAAACAGTTCAATGAACAAGGTTGATATTCAATAACTTGAATTTTAGAGTACAGAGTAGACATGATGTACTTTGTCTGTTATTCCTCCACAAAGTAAAATAGTTCCAAACAGCATCAAAGCAGAACTAACCATTGTGTGTGTCTGAACAACTTATGTAAGTGATGTTTATGAAAGAAACAGTGACTGGATTCCCCAAAATCTGCTTTAGAGAGAAAGTTAAGAAATTATTTTAAAATAATCGTTTCAAGAATGTTCTTCAAAAAGTTGTTTTCTTCTACAAGAACTGCCATACAATCAGATAACAGAAGTCTGCTATAAAATAATAATAATAATAATAATAAAATGTATATATATATATTATATTACATGTAGCTAGTGTTTTGTTGTAATGTTTACCAATAAATTCATTAAACATCTTTCCTTTGGGATTTGAAGACAAGTTGAATGTTGTATCCTAACTGTAAGTCGATTTGGATAAAATCGTCTGCTAAATGCATACATTTAAATTTAAGAGGTTATTTACGAAGACTTTTTACAGCATTCTTTTCAGAAATATTTTTGGGAAAACAAAATATTCTTAACTTTATTCTTAATTCAGAAAATAAGAAGAAAGATAGCGGTTAAGAAGAACAGTATTTTTAACGCATACAGCCCCGAGTTGAGTGAATGATTCAATGACTTATTCGACATTCATTTTGTTTGTTCCCAAATTAATTAGCACTTTCGAATAAATCTGTTGACTCACTCAAAGACTCAAAGGTGTTCTGTGCATATATTCACAATATGCATAATATGAGTCTTCTTAACCGATATATGACCTATGAAAACTCACATCTCAATCGCTTTATAACTGCAAACAACATGCAACTGCTGAATAATGCATCTATACAAAGTCATACAGTACTTATGTTGCACGACAACTGATGGGTACATTTTCCATTCCACTCTTTCCCTCTGTTACCTGTCCTGAGTTATTCTTCACCCTGCCTCAGTCTCTTATACCTTCTCTATCGCCCTTTTTTAATCTCTGAAACAGTATTCAAGTTTCCCTACAGATGCTTAAGAGGTGTCTGTGTTGAAGAGGATGGTGTTTATTATGATGAATGGGATGCAGTCTACAGATCAGCACCATGTGCAGACTGAGAGATGATTCAGTCTGACAGTCATGTCATGTAGCTTAATAGTTATACATCCAAACAACAGAGAGAGAGAGAGAGAGAGAGAGAGAGAGAGAGAGAGAGAGAGAGAGAGAGAAGAGGGATCCATAGTGAACCAGGCTTGAGGGAGACAGGGCCATGTATGTAGTATCCTAACAGTAAAGACAACCAGATCATGTCATACATCAGTGCATAATTATACCAGAGGCCCTGTTACTGGGGCAAAGGCAGATTTGTGATCTGACATAAAGTGAGATGGCTATATTAATTGGGATGATTAAACAGGATGTCGCAAGTTTACCAAGCTCACAAGATGTCACTTATCTGATTTAATAAGCTACAGCATCGATTCCTGCTTCATTCAATTTGCAGTGTGAACTATTTCTGTATAGACAAATGAATCCCTTTATAAGTCATTCATTAAATTATCCATTATAATTGTTTCATTTAAATTACTGATTTATAAGGAACAAACTGATTTTATGAGTAAGTCATTAAATCATTCATTCTTCTGATTTATTCACAAACTCAAATTAATTCGTGAACAGCATTTATTCACGTTGCTTGGAGAGGAACACTGGTCAGTTATCTTTTGCCTTTCTTTGGGACTTTTTTCATATGTGGAACCAAAATACACAAAATGGTAATATTTGGTATGAATTACAAATAGAAGGTTTAGGATGTTTATCAGAATCCAGTTGTTAAATCTGAATTCAGTTTCTGGATCCAATCACTCCAAAAACAAACAAATCGGTGCAAATATACCCTCACAATGTGCTGTAATTCTTCCAAAAATGACCCCAACCTTAATCTCCATAGCAAAATCTCAGTTGGCCATACAGTGATTAAGTTTTCAAAAAACATTAAAATATTGGTATCCGACATACAGTGCACATTGCAATTTAAGCTTAGCTTAGCCAAAAAAATAAAATTGCCCTATGATTTACTCATCCTCAATCCATACTAGATATATATGACCTTCTTCTTTTAGACGAATGCAGTCAGAGTTGTGTATATATATATATATATATATATATATATATATATATATATATATAAAAAATAATAATGGCAGTAAATAGCTGTTGAGATTTTGCAGCAAAATAAAGTGCATCCATCCATCATAAAAAGTGCTCCACATGGCTCCAGTTGCTTAATAAAGGCCTTCTGAAGCAAATCAATGCTTCAACAGACATTCGCTTCCATAATATGGAATATGGACATTTTTAAACATAACTCTTAATGCATTTGTCTGAAAAAAGAAAGTCATACACACCAAGGGTGGCTTGAGGGTGAGTAAATCATGGGGTAATTTTCATATTTGGGTGAACTATCCCTTTAAGGGTGTGCTATAACTGAATAGTGCACATAAACGGCTGTTGAGATCTTGGAGTAAAGGTTTGGACCTGTTAACATTATGTCACAACTTAACAAGCGGATAAAAGGTTAAAGCCTAGCTAACTGAACAATTATGGATGAAATTGCTTCATAAGGGGTTGTGGTGATTGAAATGAGTCACAGAGAATCAGAGACGGAGTCAATGCTATACATGCTAGAAATGCTCTTTTTTTATCTTTACAGGTCGTGACCTGGCCAGCACCACGCTCCCTGGTTACCCTCCCCATGTTCCTCCAACAGGGCAGGGTAGTTACTCCGCACCCTCCCTCACAGGAATGGTACCCGGTGAGTCTCACTCGCATACATTGCCTGTCAATCAATTTTTTAACTCCATCTACAAGTTCCTATCACAGCTGAGTTCTCTGGATGTTTATGGCATATTGCTGAAAAAGGGAGTGTTGATGAAAATAAATATCATAATTATTTTCATACATGTGGCATCCTGATTCTTCCTCTCTCACCCTCTTGCTCGTCCTGCGTTAGTCTCTCTTCCAATACCCCCTTTTCACCTCAGCTTTATTTCAGTTGGGGTCCCAGTGGGAGGGGGGTCTCGTCTTTTCCACTTCCTGTCTCCCCCATCTGCCAGGTTGACAGCGCTCCCAGGGGGTTATGGGATGGAGAGGGTGGGGTGTTGGGTGTTTGGCAGAGTGTGGGGGTGACAGGACTGGCTTTGAGTCTTCAGCAGGAGTAGCTGGACTATTAGACCCCAGTCACACAGCTGTCCCTTCTCAACATCAGTAATTTGTTTATAATGAGAATCATCAGTGACCCTTGACTAATTCATTCATTCTCCTGCAGACTCCCTCGGCCTCCTTTCTTTGAGCTCTTTTTTTGTTGTTGTTGTTATCTGCAGACCACTTCAGAATTACAGAAATGCACATTAATTCTCTCACTAGGATATTCATATTCACAAACACAAAAGCATGCAAATGGCTTTGAATACTGTTCACATAGATACACAAGGGACTTTAATAATACAACCTGATTATTTTTTCCTTAATCCAACATCATTTGAAATAAACTGGGGAGGGTTGCCAGGTCTGTGGTTTTCTAACTGAATTTAACTATTTTTAAACTGTTTTATTTATTTTTATGCAGATTAAAGCTTTGAGATATTCCGTAAATTATATTTGACTAACACGCCTGCACTGAAGTATTTTACCAATTTTATATTTATACCAAAACATTATATAAAATAATGTCATATTATTTATGGTCTGCTGTACTTTAATATATATATTAAAGTACAGCATTATTAAAGTACAGTATATATATATATATATATATATATATATATATATATATATATATATATATTAAAGTGCATTTCTGAAACAAGATGAATCACAATATTATTCACAATACACAAAAAAGTAGAATACACAGTATACGAATCCTCAATCTGGTTATCAGCATATTTTAATATTATTGTTTTAATATATATTTATGTTATTTTTTTATTTGCAGTATTGGCCACTAAATGATGGTTTAAAATGTTTATTTAATACTTATATAGACTGAATATTTAAGATTAAGGTCTAACTTATTTAAAGGGACATTATATATCATATCCAAATTTAACCCTTTAAAATAACCCTCTCTTGAAGTGCGCCTTTCCCTTTAAGAACATAAACATTTTCTGATAACTTACTGACCTCCATGTCATCCAAGATGTTTATGTCTTTCTTTCTTCGGTCGCAAAGAAATTAAGGTTTTTGAGAGAAACATTCCAGGATTTTTCTACATATAATGGACCTTCATTTCTTTGTGACTGAAGACAGACATGAACATCTTGGATGACATGGAGGTGAGTAAATTATTAAGAAATTTATCAGAAAAGAAAATGATCAGAAATGTTGTTGTGCATTTCAGAGTTTGCTTTTTGCATTAAATGCTTAATTCTTGATAAATATTCTGCAACCTGTATTATTGTTACTTTATTAATGATAATGGGACTAAATGAACTTATGTTTTAGTGTGTTTAAACAAAGTTTCAAATAAGCATCACATCAGCTAGAATTTCAATATTGTTGCATCCCATATTATAAAATAAGTGTAAAAACACTACACTGTAAGAAAGAAAGAAAGTAAAAATAATAAGAAAAATTTTAAATATATTAATACTTTTCTGCCAGGATATTATCCCTCAAATTTATAGACAATTGCTTTAAACATAAAACACAAAAAAATGCAATCTGTCTTCAAAAATGGGGAAAACACAAATTCTTCATATTAATATTACATGGCATCCTATTTTTTTTATACTTTTCTTAGGAGTTTAAAATGTGAAATAATGAACACAGTCTAATCAGCTAATATTCTCTTGATACATGTGGCTTTAGTGACTAGCTAGATAACAATGAAGAGGAAAAAAAGCTACTTGGTAATTTCTCAATGTCTTATTAAAGTGTATGGACAAATGTAAGCTTATAGCTTCAATATGAAGTGCATGGTAACACAAGAGAAAACCATAGTGTAAGAAGACAAACAGAGTGGTATAAAAAAGCAAGAACTCTGGGATAAAATGACTATTCACCGACCCTTGTATCGACTCTCTGAACACAGCAAACAATCCCGAGCCCCAACAACAACATGTCTCTTGTCGTGTCTTCAGTCTGTCATGCTGGTGTCTCTCCCCGTTGCCACAGTCACTCGTAGGGTCTTGTTGTGTCCTCTCTTTTCAGAGCAAGATCTGTAACCTTGTCTGGTATCTCCCTTCGACTGAATCCCCCATGTTTCCCTCGCTTCTGACAAGCATTTATGACCTTGTAACCCATCTCTCTTGCTGGGGAGACCCCATTCCTCTTCTCTTCTCCATCCATAAGTCATTCCCCTCGCTTTCACCAGCATCTTCCCTAAACATCCTGACACTCGGTAGTCACTGTGGCATAGAGTTCACATTTTCTGTGTTCATGAAGATACAATGGAATCGATTAAATTCAGAAAATTCAGAAAAACACTTTACTTGGATTGCAACAATCTTATGAATCATGTCACCCTATTCTTTCGTATAATAAACAGTATGTGTGAACCTTTTGTATCCATGTACACAAATCTAATTTTCTTATTATGTATTGTTTATGAACTATGATATTACATATAAAGCTAAAAGCTAAAAGTAAGAACTATTGATCAAAACGTTTGAGTTAGTATGTTTTTTTACGTTTTGGAAGACATTATTGTAAAATTGTAATATTGTGTAATATAATTACAATTTAAAACAACCACTTTATATTTAAATATGTAATTTTTTTTATTGCTGTGATCAAAGCTGAATTTTCAGCATCATTACTCCATTCTTCAGTGTCACATGACCCTTCAGAAATGAGTGCTGATTTGGTGATTTTTCACATATTTTTGTACATTTCTCATTTATACAGCATGAAATTGCATTAAATTGACACACGTACTGATTGTGTAGACTCACACACACGATGATGTCTCATTGGTCTAAATTAGGTCCCATGCTGCAGTTTATATCTCATATACTGTATGTGTATGCTCTGAATTGCTGCAATTGTCCAATATTGTGCTCACAGTGTGAACAGTCCAATTATAAACTTGGAAACCATGTTTTGTGTAACTCTCATTTTGTGCAGTTTTGTGATTAGATTTGTCGCCTGCTGAGAAATCTGCAAGTTTCCCAATTCGTCTTTACCTTCATTCTCTGTACAAACAATCAGTGCAAGCAAAGTCTAAATGTGATAAGATTAACTTCTGCTATCTTCTGCTATCTAAACTATAAGAATAATACATATGGTGTTGTTGCTTTAATTAAAATAAACTGTTGCTTTCATTTCTTGTCATTAAAAAACTCTCACAGTGTGACATGTCTGTACTCCTGATATGCTCTTGTTAGCTTACTTACTATCAAGTTAGCATTTTGAACAGCTACATTCAGTACATTCAGATTATTATTTAATTAATGATAATCAAAGTACTGCCAACTGCCAAGCTATAAGAAAAATACATAGACTGCTTGTTTACAGATCTCAGTGAGATGGACTTATACATTTCACTGACACTTTTATGTAAAATTGGTTTTTCGTTTTTCCCTATATCTCCTGGATCCTCTTCCTTTACTTTATCCCGGAGTGTATTGCTCTTCTTTTCTGTGATTCTGTTGCTTTCTCTCTTTCAGCAGGGGGCTGACACACAGGGGAGGGGGGCACAAAACCAGCCAGGCAGAACCGACAGAGCGAGAGATGGAGAGAGAGAGAGAGAGAGAGAGAGAGAGAGAGAGAGAGAGGGAGAGAGAGAGAGAGAGAGCTGGGGCCTCTGATTTTGTGACAGCCAGCAAAGGGAAAGTGTTCCCCAGGGAAAGGGAGAACGTGGGAAAAGAGGGAGAGAAAGAGAGAGGGAGATAAGGGGAAAACTAGACTGAAGCAATGGAGGAGAACAACTGCCACAAATCGACTTCCACTCAGCCAGTCGGACCTTTTAGACTCCTACACAGATGTACAATCCACTTCCAAATGGAAGAGTTTGTGCAATTCTACATTTATATCTAACACTTCTATTGTCTTTTCTTGAATTTCAGGAGGAGATTTCTCTGGCAGTCCTTATTCCCATCCGCAGTATTCAACGTACAATGAGTCTTGGAGATTTGCAAACCCCAGTCTACTAGGTAAAAGCTTAGCTTATATTATAACAGCTCATATTTACTGTACCATTCAAAACTTTGTGGTCAGTAAGGTTTTTTTTAACCAAATTATTCAGCAAGGATGCATTAAATTGATCAAAAGTGGCGCAAAAAAAATGCATAACGTTACATGAGATTCCTTTTTTACATAAATGTGTTTTCTTTGAAATTTTTATTTAACAAAGAATCCTAAAAAAAAACTTACAAAATTAAAATAAAATAAAGCAGCACAACGGTTTTCACCATTATTAATAACAAATATCTTATTGAGCACCAAATAAGCATATTAGAATTATTTCTGAAGGATCATGTGACACTTAAATTTCTAACAAAATACAGTATTTCACAATATTACTGTTTTAAATTAAATAAAAACATTTTTTATTCATACACCTTCCAAATGTGGTTTTTCAGAATGATGCCACAGAATAACCATTTTGGGTTTCCCAAAACATCCCCTGCATTTTTTTCTTAATGTGAACAACATTTTTGATATAGCTAAAGAACATTTTATGTAATGGAAAGTTTCCAAAAAAATTCTTCATGGAGCCATCAATGCCAAAAATAACCTTTATTTTTAAGAGTTGTAGGCTTCTTTCAAAAACATGGAAAGGTGGATTGGATGTTCATGTTGGGAAAATAATAAAAGCGTTTTCAATTTCTGTGTGAACTATTCCTTTGAATGCAAAAATAAAATGCATCGGTTTAGAATGTTTTACAAAGGTTTAATTTCTAAAAGACCCTCATTTATAAACGGACTGATGTTGTATGTGTGTGCATTTGCTCTTCTCAGTGTTCCAGCAGGAGTACGGTTCTTTACTGGGCTCAGAGAGAGCAGCTTCATCAGGTCTATTCCCAGGCCAAACCCCACAACCTACAGGTACAGAACACCCACACCATCAGAGATGCTTGTGGGACATTTGAAACAGTCAGTTTAGCTTGCTATATCTGTATGTACGCCACACAGAATCAACGTTCAGCAAACCTCAGACTGACACATCAGTCCAGAGCAAAGCTTAAAAACAGTCATATGTGTGTAAGAGAGAGCCACAGAGCTGACATTAACGTTCCCGACGGAGAAGGGATTCCTTGGGGATTTCATGAGCTTTTCGCTTTGTGTTGTCAAGAGGGAGACCCTGATTTGACAGAAGTTTGACAGTGTTTGTGTGAAGTGCTCAAATGCTTTGAAGTGGATTAAAACATTCTCAAATGCAGTTTTCACTGTAGCCAGCCATATATGAGTCATGGTAGTTATTAATATTTACCTACATACAATTAATTGTCGTGTTAGCCTGATTGAAGATCAAATCATAAATGCTTTTAAAATTTGAGACAAGGAAGGACTGAGAAACCAGTCTAAGTACACTAACTGGGCACATACAAAGCTAATAAATCTTTGCAATATTCACAATATTACTTAATTTTATATTCCCAGCAAAATAATTGTGATTATAAATTGTGTTCAAGTCACTTTGACCCAGAGATTATTTTAATTTTCCTAAAAATGATAATTATTTCACATCAGGCTAAAGCCTGTTGTCGTTGCTCACACAAGGTGTAACAACTTCCCCCAAAATAATGGATTTATCAAACACACACATCAACCATATTTCTCACAATTGCAAACTCTTTACCTCCAGCAACAAAGACTGCTGTCCCTCCACTTCGTTATAGCCCTCGCTCATAACCATGTAATAAAGAAAAATATTTCTTGCTAAAACTAACGATGATACCAAAGTCATTTCATCTTTGAGGGGTCCATCAGCACTTAATGCCAACACAGAGAGATCAAGATGGATCATGTGTCTTATAGAGCAGAAGTGGTCTCTTCCCAGCAGAACCTGAGCTGATGATGGTGGAGTCTTTTTAGATAAGAGGAAGGGTGACATGATTGTCCAGGACTGATAATTCAAAAGTACACTGGGCTGTACATCCATCATTCTGTAATCAGACTTATTCTCAGCAAAGAATTCATGTTTAATATTTAGCATTTATCTTACAGGAGTTCAAAAGGTAGTTATAAAAAAAATCTTGAGTCACAAATATGAGTTGAAATTATAAAAATAAAATATATATATATAATTAAGGTAAGTTAAGATTTTGTTTTTGTTATTATTATTTTTTTTTTAATAAGTTAAATCTTCTATTCAGCAAAGATGCATTATTAAAAGTGAAATCAAAAAGACATTCCATAATGTTACAACATATTTTTTTCTTGCATTCATCATAGAATCTTAAGAAAATGTATCAGTTTCCACAATAATAAGCAACACATGATAATAATAATAATAATAAGTTGTTTTGAGCATCAAAGCATTCAAATGATTTCTAAATAGAATACAGTTATTTTAAATAATAACAATAATAATAATAAGAAAAAGAATTCACAATATTACTGTTTTATTGTATTTTTATTTATTTATTTATAAATGCAGCCTTGGTGAGCAGAAGAGATTTCTTTTAAAAACATTTTTATTTTAAATTCACTATTAAACAGTAGTCTACAAAAACTATTTTAAAACGAGTTGGTGATGTTTAAATGAGCAATTTAAACTGACTTTCAAAACTTGGATTACTTTACATCAGTTGATGATAACGAATTCAGAGGGCCATACGGGGCCTAACCCGGGCCCCGGATCTTGTCCCCTCCTCTTTGAGCTATTTAAGTGATAATCTGACGACTGATAGATTTGTTTTCGACATCCCATGTAGGATCTCCGTACTACTATAGCGCAGCCACACGGGGAGCAGGAACGGTTGCTACTGCGACTGCCTCAGCTTATGACCGCCACTGACCAGCCCGACAGAGGAGAGGAGGAACGGCGAAGGAGTGGGCCAAACGAAAAGAAAGAGGAGCGGGAATGGATTGATAGCAGCCACACAAGAATGAAAAGAAGTGTATGAGGAGCAGGAAGGAGAAAGAAGGTGACGATGTTTTCCTGCCAATTACAATCAACGGTCCAATCTGTAGCTTCAGCCGACGTGTCTAACTTCTGTTCATTAGTGTAAAATACACACTCATTCACCTTTATTCCTGTGGTCTCAGCTCACACTAAATCTGTCATCTTCTGTCATTATAGCCTTGCTTATCCTATAGTCTTTGCATCTCTATGCAGCCTGTTCTTAGAGATGATAAGGTGTTAGGAATCAGTTCCAGACAATCTACTAGTGGCAGCTTGAGATGACCTACATGCATTTTTTTTTTTTTTTTGTCATTTTGTTATCTGTGTGAATGTGGCATCATAGTCTGTGGCAGACTAAAACCATGAATTGTTTTGGAGAGAACCTAACGTATAGAGTGAACGGAGATTTAATAGAGCTGGACAGAAAACTCAGGTCGGAATATTGGCATTATTTGCATTAAAATTATCCAGCATTTGCTATCAATCATGGGACACTTCCACTTGAAAATGTAGCGTAATTGCGGTAGAGATCTTACTGGAAGATGCTGAAATGTGATGCACAAGAATATCTGAGCCCTCGGTTCTGATCTAGGAGTCGTTTAGATGTAACAGACTCCTTATAAACTGAATTACATGCAAGTTTAGCATTAGCCGCGATGCGATGGCTAAACAACGGGACTGTTGTGTGATTCAGTCATTGTGTAATATGGTGGAAAATAGCAGCATCATTTAAATATTTAAGCACTGTTGTCATGAATAAGAGCATCAGTATTTTAAAGACTCCTCTCCTTCCTCTATGTAGATACATATTATTTACGTATGTACAGAATACCCTTATTCAACTGTACATTGGTAAAATTTATAGCTATTTATGATGGAGAGTAATATATATAAATGTGTGTAAAAGTTTACTGCAGACAAATGCTTCTGCTAGCTAAAGGTTCTCTTGTTAAACCCCTGATGTTTCATTCCAAACACAAATCAGTTGCAATCAAAAGAGTTTGCTGGCATTGAATCACTGACAAACTTTTGTAAAGTCGCTCTATTTTAGAAGGGGAAAACCATTAGCGATGCTAACTCTTCCCTAACAGGAAGTGATGTCATACTGTCTGTTCCTTCAAATGGTCTCTTTAACCTCCCCAAAGATGCTCTTCAGTAGTGCAAATAGACACTCTTAAAAGCACAAAATTAATCAACTGTTATCTAGAAATTGCTTTTATATTTAATTTTTTTCATGCTCGTTCTCTCCGAGCGCATTTTTTTTATTGCCTTCATCCATACTGCGCCGAGACAATGCATGAGACCAAGGTGGAGGCCTTACCAAACTCTCTATGTAGCAACATCATGTCTGAGAAAACCTGTACATCTATCACTTACAATGACAAGAGCTTTCAATATCATTGTTGACTGATATATTGATATCTAACTTTAGATTCTAGTAGATGAGAAAAGACAAAACGTGTGCTTTATTTAGCTATTGTCTGTGATGGGTGTTCCCAGTTTTTGATTTCCTCGCTTTTTATTTCAATACACTGTGCATTAGCTTTCGAAAAAGGGGAACACTGTAGTTTTAGTAGTGAGTCGCAAGCACCAAACCTTTGATGTGAAATAAGAAAAGAAAAAAAAGACAAATCTATGAATATATATATATATATAGAAGTTGATAGTTTATGTTTTTATGTTGTTGCTCTGTACTGTAAAGTAGTAATAGGTTGTTTGTAGATCAAAAGTTGCACGTTATGCAACTCTAAAGAAACCCTTGATGCCGTTCACCACTAATGACTACTGGTGAACTTTGACCTTTAAAACTTTAAGTCAGAGGCATTATGAACCTGAAGTACACCAGCTGAAATCAAGGACAGTGCCTTTATTTTTGTACCGAGTCATCCAGAATAAGTCGCTAAATAGCAAATGTGCATGCATTTCGTAATGAGATCCCAGCTTGATGCCAATGCCACATCCCATAATTTTTAAAAGCGTTTTTTTACATGCTAATTTTACAATCTTATAAAAACTAAAAAAAACTCATAAAATCCATTTAAATCAATTTAAAATCAAATTAGAAACGACTATCAAATATAAAACACTGGCCTATATATACAATATTGTAACCGCTCCCCACCAAAATAGAAGAAGGTGAGAAGTAATTTACACTTATAGCAGATATAATATGATTCAATAAACACAAAATGCACAATATCAAATCCTGCTGCACCAGCAAAATCTCTTTCTCTTTTCCCATCCCAACTCTATTTTCCTAACCTCTTCCTCCAAATGCCATCCAGATTAGAAATTCTTCAAGTTGGACGTTAATCACCTTTGAAAAGATTAAGGCTGTGTGATTAAAACATAAATTTTGTTTAATTGCACCTTTTAAGTTATAAATAGCTTGCATAAAACAAGTTCAGACAAGTTCATTTAATTAGCCCTATGTTTTCTCATTCACTCTCATTCGCAAAAAAGTGGCAAAATAAGTACCCGGCTTCAAATTGTACTTTAAAACAAAGTAGTTTACTCCCTAAATATGGTTTCGTAATGACTCCATATTTAAAATACATTCCAAACTTAAGGCTGTGCGTCATAAATGAAACGCATTCATTTACTAAACAACCCTCAGTTTGTTGTCAGCATCCCACTGTTTTCCGCACTTCAAATAAAAAAATTAGAATAGGTGAGTACAATGCAATTTGACTTCATTTTCCAGATGAGCTAAATTAGGTTCACGATTTGAAAACGGGAATATTCTGTATTCTATTGATTCTAAAATTCCTATGTGTGTCCACATGACAATTACAGGTTTCCCAATGGGAAAAGCAGGCTTTTTAAAAAAACAGAGGACTTGGTTATCACCTTATAGTGGCCTTCTGTGTACAATCGAAAGCTCCTTCTGTAGTTTCTTTCCCAAGGGGTTCATAAGTATTTTTTACACGGTTTTTGAAGTAAAGATGAAAGATTTTAAGAAAGTTTGAAACATTTTGACGAATTTAATATCAGTTCAATTCAAAGGAAAAAGTCTGACCAATAACACATCTGTAGCAAAGTATACTGTAGTGATCATTACAAAACTATTCAAATTATGAAATAACCAACATGACAGAAAGAGGAAGGCAATAGATATTTGCAACGAGTAAATTAATGAACTGCTTCTTTAAGAAATGTGTGTGTTTTTTATTGAATTTTCTAGTAGTAACAAAATCTTGGTGTTTTTCTCTACGTGTCGTGTGTTGTCTAAATATTTGAATGTATTTACTGCGGAACAAAATTTGCCAAAGATATCATGCCGCTTGATTTCATTCTTTTTGGTTCTTTGTGACTTATTTCTTCATTTGATTAAAATCTGTTGCTGGAAATAAATGTGATTTGATATGGATTTTCTAATGGAATTATATTGTTATTGTTATATTATTATTATGCTGATGATTTCTGTTTGTTTGTTTCATTGTTGTTCAGGATTATTCAATTGTTTGGCATTCCTCCAAATCCTTGAAACAGGGTCGTACGCTACTGTGCATACGAGTGAATGTTGTTTGTGAATTATCAATTAACGTATGGTGTTATGTGAATCTAAGAAGTAATTATTTGTAAATATTGGCCATAATTTTATTGGTTCATCAGAATAAAAGTAATTTTTTAAGTTCACATGTTGTATTAGTATTGATCAAAAAAGGTTGACTTTCATCAAAATGGTCTTACCATATTTATACAGTATTTTTCGGACTATAAGTCGCACCTGAGTATAAGTCGCATCAGTCCAAAAATATGTCATGATGAAAAAAACATATAAATCGCACTGGTCTATGAATTGCATTTATTTAGAACCAAGTACCAAGAGAAAGCATTACCGTCTCCAGCCACGAGAGGGCGCTCTATGTCTTCAGTGTAGACTACAGGAGCACTGAGCAGCATAGAGCGCCCTCTGACGGCTGGAGATGGTAATGTTTTCTATTGGTTCATTTCTCTATGTTCATGTCAAATTAATTTTGATAAATAAGTCGCACCTGACTATAAGTTGCAGGACCAGCCAAACTATGAAAAAAAGTGTGACTTATAGTCCGGAAAATATGGTATGTTCATTTAACACAGAGGGTATATATATATATATATATATATATATATATATATATATATATATATATATATATATATAAGAAGGTTTTTATTCTGAAACTTATCCTTTAACATGGGGGGACAATGGACCACATGCTGTGTGCGATACAACAGCAACACACACACACACACACACACACACACACACACACACAAGGAAAACAGCTTCAGCCCAGCTGGATACACACTCAGCTCCAGCTGGGATTTGGTCAAGTGCCAGTTCACCATGTCTCACACACACATTCAGTAACGGTCTTGGGTCACTGCCCGAATACCTAGTTTGCCAGGTTGGCACTTGGGTGCATTCCCAGATTAGGAGCACAGTGGCAAACTGTGATTTCCTTTAGAGCTTGAGTTTCAGCCAGATAACATGATGAATGAGCACTTCAAAACAGAGGAGTCCCTCAGGTGTGTACGTTGGTGCCTACAGTGGATCACCCTCTTCTAGCGGCACTTTCAAAAGCTCATTATCATCTGGAAATTACACAAAACCTTATACATATCTCCCACATTATTGAGCCAACAAACCTTTTATGATTTCTTACAGATATTCACTGAGGGATTACTTAAAATATAATGGGCATTTACCAAAGCAATGCAGTTAAGCAATGTTGTATTGTGAGAGCTGCTATAGCAAGGAATGGTGTCCCTGATCAGGCTGTATAAATTACAAATGGATCAAAATTGGTCAACACAAGCTCATTAAGACACAAATATTTTATATTATTTAAAGTACATAAGGTATCCTTTATAGAGTGCATCAAATATAGTAAACTAAGGCTGGAATTCAAGAAATGTGTTTTTGATTAGCTCTATATGCACTGATCAATGTAACTAAACATGTTTATTAAACCGGTTAATTGATATGGATCACTTTTATGATGGCTTTATATACTTTTTGAAGCTTGAACATTTTGGTTGCTTGTGATGTTATGTTCACACAGCAACTCAATAAACAAGGAATTAATATTGTTCATAACATTTTTGGCCAGTTATGTGCTCTGTAAACTAAAATACTTTTGAACAAAGCAAAAGCGGATCACGCTACAGTAGTGATACTTTGTTTCTGAATGAATCAGTGTTTTAGTTGAAAAGGTTGAGGAAATGATTCAATGACTCAATCACGTGTTAAAATTCTCATTACACAGTAAATCATGACGTGCATTTAAAGTGCTCATCATGCTTTAGTAAATGTGGAGGGGGGAACCATATATGGATGCTATGTCCACATTATTTAATTACGTCCATCCACCCCACACAAGCCTAAAGACACAGGAAACTGTAATTAAGAGCATGCACCAACATGAAGATAAACTGAACTTTAGTCAACAGACTAAAATGGATCATCCGTGTTGGACAAATTTTCTTTGCCTTTATTAGACTAGCTCCTTCAAGCCTGATTAAATGAATAATCATGACATTTTTATTTTTCCCTGTCTATTTTATTTGCTCTTGCTCTGTGTGGAGAGCGTGAGTGGGAAAGATAGCCATTAGAGGGCCAAGAAGCCATGCAAATTAACGTCACTCACAGAGCACAGAGGTGCTGGTAAGCAAGAGTCTTATTAAGACGGAGGAGCAGACGTGCAGGTGAAGACACTTGCAGGAACACATAGACATACACACACACTTACACAAGGACTTGTTCTCTCTCCTGCATACACAAGCCAACACACAAACACACTTAAACAATCAGAGGCACTTGATTACTAAGAGTATTCACATGCTGATGGCCATGAGTGAGCTTTGGGCGAGAATAAAAGGTGAAAAGCCATTTTCAGCAAAGTGAACTTCCTACAGTAATTAGTTTAGAGAAGTATTAGCTCTTATTAAAAACTTTTTATATTGCTCAAGAAGCTAGCCGGTGTTAAAGGTCTTTCCATATATTCTGCAACTGTATGATAAACAAATTCTCTGGTAAATTAGAAATTAGATTTTGGAAGAGGGCAAGTAATGGTGTTTCTTTATTGTGTTTGCAACATCAAGGTTGTGGGTTTGATTCCCAGGGAGTGCATGTGCTGATAAAAAAAGAAGAAGCAGAACTTGAACGCACTGTAGCTTATGGATGCCTGTTTCTACATCTGCAAAAATAAATAATACATTAAAAAAAAAAAAAAAAAAAACATTTGTAGTCAGAAAACTACTTGGAATGATTAAAAAAAGTGATTAAAATAATTAATGCTATAATTACCTTTATACTATTAAATATTGTAAATGTATTATCCAGGTGGAATTCAACCTGGTTTCCACTTCGAACTAAAATTCTACTTCTACTTGCAAAAAGTGTGCAAAAACAGACAAGTATCTCCAGTGTCCATGTGTCTCTAAGAAGTGAAAAATGTAGATGGATTCCATCGTCATCATTTGCTGATGGGATATCAAGGGACACACGTATTGTGGTATAATAAGACATTACTTACATGAGTGGCCATCGAGTGCTTATTTAAAAAATGCACATTAGAGTAAAAGTTTTGCGAACATTTGTGTGCACAACAAAAGGTTAAAACAAATGTTGATCTAATCGTCTAACTAATGCTCCAGTGATTTGTACAATTTCCTCGTCTTTTCCTATGCCTGTAAAACTGACACTCATGACGAGTTGGAAAAAAACGGAAGGAGAAAAAAGAGGAGGGAAGTGAGCTGACAGGCACAAGACCCTCTCATCCAGCTGTCTGACCCCCCTCCTGGCTCTCTCTCTCTGTCTCTGTCTCTCCCAGAGGATTTGTCCTTCTGGTCTCGTCCATGATGAATGGACCTGTCGAAAGAAACTCATCCTAGACCCAATTAGAGACAGAGAGAGGAAGAGAGACAGAGACAGAGAGAGAGAGAGAGAGAGAGAGAGAGAGGGAGAGAGACAGAGAGATGGGGGAGAATGAGCGAGAGTGACAGCGAGAGAGAAAGAATCCCAAACACAAGTAAGCTATGCAGGCAAGAGCCATATTATTTTAGTCTATACTCACTTTCGGGGTTTCTAAAGACAGATTTACCCCATACTGACAAATCTCATACAACACAGCAACCACAGTTTCTGCCAAAATACCATACAGTTACTACAGCAGGGTGTTCAAACTTCTTGATGCCAAGGACTGCTAAAATCTGAAGATCTACAGGTGATTCCACACCAAAAATATAAAGACAATCATATTTTTTTTTCATGCAACATTCCTTAATTAAGCAATTTAGGTCATTTAGAAAACAATGTATGGAAATATAGAATATAGAGTTTATGTTGTTTATTTAAACTGCACTGAAGCTAAAGCAAATGTGCATCATATCTGCACACTGTTTGGGTAATTTTGGATTTATAAACCTGGAAAAAAAACATTACATTTACATATTTTTTATTGAAACAATAAATGTTTTATTATTGTTACCAGTCTTTGGAAGGTCAAACAAAACAAAAATAGCATTAGTACATCCAAATTCTGAAAATGTAAAAAAAAAAAAACTTTATTATATTGAGCTGAAACTAGAACTTTGACCATCCTAAAAATACATATTTAATAAAAAAGAAGATAAATCTTTTATTTTACTTCTCAAATGTTCTAGCACTAGCACCACATTGGGACCCCCCAGGGAATCACGGACCCATTTGTAATTCTTTTGCATTTTTAGCGATTTAAACTACTTTTACCTTCAGATGTCCGAGAGGGAGGTTTTTTCAGACTGAGCAAACCTCTCCGGACAATTTCCCCAAAGTTAAGCTAAACTTTGCTCTGGCTTTTGTTGTTTTGGCGTGTTTGTTTCCTGCTTAAAAGCGGAGACTGTGTGAGTGTGTGTGAGTAGTGTCCTGTAACTCAAAGGCACACACACCCACACACAAAAACACACACAGCTCTGAAAGAGGTCTTAGGACTTTAACCTTGTCGGTTTAAGCTCTAATGTTAATGACAAGGAGAGAAGTGTGTGTGTGTGTGTGTGTGTGTGTGTGTGTGTCTGCACGCGTGTGTGAGAGAGAGAGAGAGACAGACAGAAAAAAAGAAACAGAAAGAATATCACCCAAAGAATTGGAGAGGATTAAAAGATCCATCCTTTTTAACCAATGTTAAAACAAAAGGATGAATACCCTGTAAAATCTTTTCATTCATTAATGGTCATAAAAAAATGTGAAAGGAATATAAATTCGCAATACATATAATTGTATAGTAATTTTATTTAATAGGAGATTCAAACAGTTTTTTTAAATAATAGAAATGCCAGAATATATATTAACACAAACATGAGAATGTGTAAATACTATACTCCAAACTTTTATATATATTTTTTTTTTCTCTGTTGGTTTTTACTCTAGAATCGTTACATTATAACATGTTTTACCATTATAGTATTTTACCATTATAGTATACTATGCACAGAGAGAACTATCCCAATCTCCTGAGGATTACAGCCACTAAACAAATACATCAAGACTGAGAGAGATGAAGACCTGGAGAGTACATAAGAAGAACAGATGGAGAGAGAAAAGGTTTAAGATGGGGCCAGACAGATAATGAAAGAGTGAAAATGGCTGAGGAGGGAAAGAAAGACAAAGTCATTCAATGGCTAGAGCGAGAAATGTATAGATATAAAGAGGAGAAATTAAGAGAGAGAGCAAGAAATTTGAGAGAAATGGAAAACATACCAAAAAGAGATGGAGGAGATTAATGTGGAAGGTAAAATTAAAGATAGACAGTCCAGAGGAAGTGATCAGACAAAACGGACAGAAAGAGAGGGTGAGAATGGGAGTCAGTGACCAGGAGAGAGGGAGAGAGAGAGAGAGAGAGAGAGAGAGAGAGAGAGAGAGAGAGAGAGGATGACAGCACAGTTAGGGTTTTAATTCTCTGCTTGATTAAGTCCAGTCTACATGATAATGAGCAGTTTCAATGTAATACATCTTTATGATACACTGACACACACACACACACACACACACACACACACACACACACACAACCACCACCACCACCCAAGTTCACATTGATAATTTCTCTTTTCACAAATATTCTGTGCAACAAGTAAAAAGAGTTTCATTGGTCATCATATTTCCTGGTTATATCCTATTATTATAATTTTTTTTTTTAAATTTTATATAATGTTAGTCAAAAAGTCCACCTTGTCTCTAAGCCCTGGAATAAAGAGGAACATTTCTATGCAAGTGTGCTTTAGTTACTTGTGAGCTGCAGGGTTTGACAAGGGTGCTTCCCCATCCTTCAATAAAACGTTTCACAGAATGTGCTGCACAAATTCTTAAACCCAAAAGAGAAAGTCGTCATTACTCTCATGTTGTTCTAACTTGTAACTGATTTTTATTCTCCAGAAAACTCTCCTGTGCGCTTTCCAGCACTTCATACTCCAGTCCAGTAGGTGGCAGAAATGTTTACCATGCATCAACATTAAAAGGGCAATCACTGACACAACTTTGTTTTTTATTTAGCATTGAAATGTACTGGCCTAATATATACTGACATTTTCACCAAGTCAGACATTTCATAAATAATCTCTGAGAGTCATATAGGTTTGGAACAACATGAAGACAGAAGATAAAAGTGTTTTCCATTTTATTTAGAGGATGGACTGAAATAATGTTAAAACTAATATTTCATGATGCTGGTGCTACACAAGGATTAACAAACTTTTCCACTTATATTATTCCTAAACACCAAGAAAACTAACTATAGAAAAGCGTCTAGATTGTGAAAAAGAAATGCTCTTAACTTTATTAAATATGCATTAGTAGTGTACATTAAATCTTAAAAGTAGAATTAAAAAAAACAATAACTTGCAGATAATATGAATAAATGAAATAGACTTTAAAAAAGGACTATTTTTTCTAACAGTTTCTAACACAAAAGTACACTTTTTCTTTTTGAGTGCTCTTTGTAATTATGTCAAATTAAACCTTTAAAGTACTCTAAAATGTTTTAGTCTTTTTTGGCATGCTTTCAAAAGTACACTTGAATTTAAACATTAGGATGCAAATAAGTCCAATTTAATGTATATATATATATATATATATATATATATATATATATATATATATATATATATATAAAAAACTCAATTCAAACAAATTGAAACTAACACAAGTGTCTGAAAACATTGCATTCAATTCACACTTAAGTGTACTGTATTTTTTTATTTATACAATTTCTGTAATGAGTAACTCTTTTTACAAGTATGCTAAAGTGTACTTTATTTTAAAAGGGTATCCTACTTCTTAATTCAATGTGACAGAAAAGGTGTCATAGATTTGTGACAATTATTTGTTCATGCATTCATCTATTTGCTGTTAGAAGCCTTTGCCTGTTGTTAATATCTCTTAGTCTGTTTGTTTAACTAATCTTAATCTTGCTCTAACAGCGGTTTCTTAAATAGACAAAGAGCATGCCATTGTCCTGCACTGCTGGCATATTTGCCAATAGTTTCCTCAGGCTGAAAAGACATTTTGGCATGAGAATCAAACTCTTCATTTGTTCTTCAACCACAGGAACCATTCATCCGTTTATAAAACAACACAGCGAGTAATTTTTCCCATCGGAGACCTCACACGCCGTCATCTACTGTACATGCCCATTAGCTCCAGGTCTCTCTGTGTGTGTGTGTGTGTGTGTGTGTGTGATGGGAGCCCACATGTCTGGAATACAAAGTCCCCTAACGAACAGGCATCTGACTGCAAGAGACATCAGTGAAAAGCTACATTTGTTAAAACTGAAGGAGGTAATTGGAAAGTGAGCTGTCACAGTGCAGGCGCCTTTCTAAATCTGTCAGATTCGTTAATCGTAATGAAGAGAAACATCACTGGCATCCCAGAAAACACACAGACACGCAGACGACGGGACAAACACATGTTCAGCTCATTACGTTTAGCTTCTCAATGGTGTGTTAGTGAGAGTAATGCTGGAAAAGACCACACTCTTTAGGGTGGGACACGCACGGATATAACATCAAGTTCAGCTGTTGTCCGAGATGTTCATGTCTTTCTGTCTTCAGTCACAAAGAAATTAAGGTTTTTGAGGAAAACATTCCAGGATTTTTGTCAGGTAACAGATAGCTTCAATAGATAAGACCCTTATTCCTTGGGTGGGATCGTGTAGAGTCTTTTGAAGCTACACTAAAACTGCAATTTGAACCTTCAGCCCATTCGCCTCATTGAAGTCCATTATATGGAGAAAAATCCTGGAATGTTTTCCTCAATAACCGTAATTTCTTTGTGACTGAAGAAAGAAAGACATTAAGATCATGACATGGAGGTGAGTAAATGATCAGGAAATGTATCTTCCATAAGAGAACTAATCCTTTAAGATATAAAACTCCACAAACCTTGCAAAAGAAAATTTTTGTGGTTGAGCTTCAGCCTTTCATCTCCTGCACGGATAAATTTAGTTCCTTGCCTGAAAATATTTGTTAAAAATTTAGAAAAGATGTTACATGTGTCATTTCGGTAAATTAAATGAGACCAAAACAGGCTCAAGATAACAGGATAGAAAGGGACACAAGTTGACTAATTAGACAGGTCAAATGTTCATTTGGTGATCCAGTAGAATATATGTATCATTGAAAATAGTCCAGCTACGCACTGCAACAGTCCGTAATGAAATTACACAATTCAGCTAACGCTACATAATGGACTCACGCTACTGTTAAAGTTACAATTAGTTATATGAAATATTTTAAACGTCGAGTAAGGAAGCTTTAGTATTAAATTCAAAGCTGGTAGATCTCATAAAAACCAAAGACTCCAATGATGATTCTGGTTTTATTTCACTAGGATTTAAATTTACTTCATTTCATACAGAGAAAAAACATAAATAGCTCTGCAATTTGAATTTGTCACAAGTAACATTACCAACATTCCATTTTGCTTTTATTTAAAATATCCAATATTTCATATGAGCTATGTTTTTTTTTTGTTATATTGCTTTGTGCAGTTGACTAGGACAATGGTAGGGTTAATAATCTGAATATTATTTTGAATTGACACATAGATGTTAAAAAGATTTATTTACGAGTCTGACTGACACGCACACAAATAGAAACAAGAACAAAATGACAAACATTTTGAAAAGAGTAACAGATAAAAAAAAATAGAAAAACTTGACATTGACACTATATAATTGAGACAAACATAAAAACAAATAAGATGCAATTGCTGGCATAATGCTATACGAGTATTGTTTATTGCTAAATTAGAAGGACGTATAGTATAAAGTGACAAAAATATTTGCATTACTTTCAAGGGTAGAACATGACGGAATAATACTGCATCACTTCCTGCACATGCCAAACAATAATGGTCATATGAAATATAAAGTAGAAGTGGAGGTTTTTCAGTAATGGACATCTTCATTTAACTCAGGTAGGTAAGAGGTGATGTCGCTGTGTCTGCCTCAAGAGTGACATCAGATGCTGGAGCTGGACAGGATGTCCTCTACCAGGTGTTTATAGACCCAGGCGTCACCTTTGAGCCGCTGTCGACGGATCACCACCACCTCGGGCTTCTGCAGGATACACACCTCCAGCTTGAACTGCATGGTCAACTTTCCAAAGTCTGACTGTGTGTGGCACTTCAGAGTATAGCTAACAGAAAAAGAGGACCTTGTGATAACCATATAACGATTTTACTGAATTAACAAGTTAATGTTTGCAGCAGTGGGTCTCAATCTTTCTTTAAAGTCCCCGTTTTCCAAAACAATATTTCAAAGGCACCCCCTTCAAATTATGTTCTGTATTCTAGAATATAAATATCAGTTATAAGATGTTTAACACATTTTTAGCATTTCAATTTAGATTTTAATATATCAATACTTGTCATCCTGCTGAGTTGGGGTGAGAACCACTGGTTTAGCAAAAAAAAAAAAAAAAAAAAAAAAAAAAAATTGATTTTCCATTTTAGAAAACTCTTAACGTGAGGGTTTAACTTACCCCTTCTGAACAAAGTCCACATTCTTCTCTGGTAAAATGGTGAGAATCTGATTGAGCACTTGGTCAGCATTAGTCTGACTGGTGAGTGTCACGTTGTATTGAGCCTACAAAACACAGGAAGAGTTTTTTTGTATATATGTAGTCACTGAAAAATATCTACATGACGTGCATTATGGAGACTACCTGAAGTGAAGCAAATGTTAAAGGCATAGTTACAAAATATATACTACTGCATGGAAGTCAAAGGGGTCCAGCAACTGTAAGGTAAACCATATTCCTCACAATATGGTCTTTTGTGTTCTCCAAAAGAAGGAGAAACATAGAGATTTGGAACAAATTGAGAGTGAGTAAATGATGACAATTTAAATTTTTAGGGGTGAAATGTCCCTTTAAAGTGGTAGATGTGATATATGATATGATGAAGTGATATAAAAGTGAGATTTTTAGAGTGGAAAAATCATGCAAATTAATACAATCTTATAATATATATGGAATTTATATAAGGAATATACATTTTTCTAATTATGCCAAGCTTTAAAAAATGTTTTAGATCTAGGGTGTGAAAAAATAAAAATAAAATAAAAATAAACATATATATATATAAGTATATATATAAATATATATGTGATGGGGTCTTCAAATATTGTCAAAAAAAAGTGGAAAACAACTAATTTAATAACTTTTTACATTCCATGAAAGAGCCATCATGCATACATTCATGCAAATAAATAACCTATCCCTTCTGAAAGTTTGGTTAAGGATGTATCTGGTTGCAACTGAGTGATAAACATGCAAATCATAATTAACCCTTAGGGGACTAAGCCCTTTTTGGTCAGTTTTCTCTATTTTTACATTTCGGCTTATAAACCATATGTAATGAGGATGGACCACCATGTATTTGGTATCAATGGATTCAGAAGACCCTAAGCTACCATAAGCATGCATGCAATATGTCTATAAAGGAAGTATGAGTGAAAAATTGTACAATAAACTAGAGAATTTCAAAGACGAAAATGAGATTTTTGTCATTTATTACTGAAAATCCTACCTCACACAACAATAGTTAAAAGTTTTTGACCCAAAAATATATTTTTCAAACTCTTTGCTTGACAGAAATGGGTTAATGTTCAATCAAATGTGTAAAGATCAATTAAATAATTAACTTTATTTACAAACAGTCCTAGGCGTTTTTTTTATTTTTGGGACTAAGCCCTTTTTGGTCTGTTTTCTCTATTTTTATATTTGGGCTTATAAATCATATGTAAAGGAGATGAAACACCCTGTGTTTGGTATCTGTGGATTCAGAAGACCCTAAGCTACCATAAGCATGCATGCAATATGTTTATATAAAGGAAGTATGAGTGAAAAATTTTACAATAAACTAGAGAATTTCAAAAACGAAAATTAGATTTTTGTCATTTATTACTGAAAAACACACAATATAGAACAGTTTTTGAACAAAGAAAATATATTTTTTCAAACTCTTTGCTTGACAGAAATGTGTTATTGTTTAATCAAATGTGTAAAGAACAATTAAATAATTAACTTTTTTTAAAAACAGTCCTAGGCATGCCAGTGAGCAAAGCAAGGCCTCTCCAGGCCTTTCCAGTAATTGTTCCAGAGCTTGTTCTGCCGTAAATCTTTTACTGCTTGCCATTTTGATAAAACAATTCTGTAATAATGCTGTATCTCTCTCGAATTTATCTCTTTGTGCTCGCTAACACTCCGATCACTTTCTGCTTTCTCCACGTGATGCTGATTCTCTGATCGCTCGAATTTAGCTCTTTGTGCTCGCTAATACTCCGATCGCTCTCTGTAACACTCCGATCGCGTTCTGCTTTCTCCACCCTGATGCTGATTCTCTGAACGCTTATTGATTACATGTCTTTTACTTTAGTCCAGCCAGCTTTTACAAGGCTACAGCAGAGCTACAGAGTCCTCTGAATCGCTAGAAGACATAACCTTCCTCTGATTGGGTTAGAAAAAGACTCCTCCCAGCGGCAATTTTTCCATTGGCTGTTGCGTGTTGAATCTGCCTAGCACAATCTTTTTCATTGGCCTGTTTACGCAGTGGTATTGCGCAATAAGGGAAGTGTTTTTGAGATAACTACACATTTGTAAAAGTATGCCATTTTGGGCGGTACCGCCTAATCCGTCCCCAGAGGGTTAAGAATAATTGGAATATAGAAAAACAAGCACTTTTAGGCAATCCAAAAGAACAACCGACAAACAATAATCTTAATGACTAAGCGCAAATGTAAAAACAAGACGAATGATACCTTAATTTTGCGTGGTCCATCTCGAGGTCCTCTCTTTTTGCTGGGTGTGAGCATTGTAATGACTTTATCCAGGCCTCTCTCCAGACTCCCAAACACTTTACCTCCCTTCCGCTTCTGCCCACTGTCCACCTGACAGCCAGCCAGGTCAAGAGATCGAGACCTGGACACATGAGAAATTCAGTTTAGAATATAACAGCACATTGTATAACTGCAAATCTATCACAGTGAGACAAAGGCTTTGCCAAGATCATATTACAGAATAATAGGGTTAGTTTAAATCCTAAATGACTCAACAGCAATCTGCAAGAGTAAGTGCAGCATATAAATTACACTGTTGTTGGACAATTGATTGAAGTGACAGTAAAGACTTTTACACTGTTTGAAATAATAATAATTAATATATAAAATAAATGCTGTTCATTTGAACTTTCTATTCATTAAGCAGCACAACTGTTTTTTTCTGTATTCAGCATTACTGCATCACATGTGAAATGTGAAAATGAACATCTCAGAAATAAATTATTTTTTTAAAATAATACAAAAATAGAATTATTTTAAACTGATAATATTTCACAATATTACTGTTTTAACTGAATTTTGGATAAAAAGAATGCAGCTTGGTGAACAACAGAGACTAAAATATATTTAAAAATCTCTTAAAAAAAATAAAAAAAATAAAAAAATATAATAATAATAATAATAATAATTTATATATATATTTTATATATATATAATTTTTTTTAAGTTTATATTTGAGTCTCATTGTCCCAAAAAAGTAAAGTTGAAGGGTGGAAAAAAAACAAAAAGGTAAAGTGTCAATATAATTAAAACAAACAAAAAACCCTTTTGCTCATGGAGCAGAATTACACACTTCACGTTTAAATCCCACAGTCCGCACCTTCATTTCAAAATACAGAAAGTTGTCTACCTTCTCTCGGGGCTGAAAGCCAGTATATCCAGTTCTCCTTGTTGGCCGATCTGCTGTTGGTCCATCTCTCTCCTGCGGGACACTTCTTTAGTGACACTGGACGCTCCTGCGCACACACACACACACACAGGATAAACACGCGTCACTACATGCTACCGAAGCGCTACTGGGAACATAGACGCGTACACCTGTCAGTATGTGCTTCGGGAGTTGTCTCGCACACTAGCGTGCGCACACACACACACACACACACACACACACACTCACACACACTCACACACACTCACACACACTCACACACACTCACACACACTCACACACACACACTCACACACACTCACACACACTCCGTCCCCAGTGTGCACCTGTCTGTTGCAGTGCAGGAGATGGTGTGTGACAGTAACGAGGTGGACACAGTGGATGTTGGGACATGAAGACTTCTCCCCAGACGCACCGTGCCCATATAGAGACACATACTCAGACTTTGGTCAGCTGTATCAAACTACAGATGCTAGATGAAAATGTACGAACACACACAAAAACCTCTTTTTAGCTATAGTCCTTTAAACTCCAGATATGTCATTTAAGCATCTGCAGTACAGGACTGAAAGACTTCAAACATCCAGTTCGCAGAAAACGAGTGCATCAGTGTGTAAATGAAGTGAAGTCAGAAATGAGAGCCTTGATCTCCAGAACCACTATAAATCACTATCAATGCTTTTGTTCAATTAAATAAATAAATAAATAAATAATAATAAAAATACCAGCTCCTAGGAGTTAATAATTACAATATAATGTTAAAAATGGATCAACTGTTTGATGATTATATAATACTATTATTAAAGCAACTGGTAAAACTGGGTGCCTTCTAATTGTCAGATGTTAGTGGAATATGTTTGTAGCTTTTGCGATTAACTTTGTTTGGTTACTCTGCTAAACACACCTGTGTGAACTTGAGAAAAACTGTATTTCAGTAAAAAATTGTTTGCAGATGGCACTTGGTTTTATATTTTGTGAATGCAATGCCCTACATTGGGTGCGGCTTAGATGTCTAAATACACCACCGTATAAATATTTTGGGATTCGTTTTTAATGTTTTTGAAAGATGCATTTTTCACCAGATGACTCTTTCATGTATTTGATCAAAAATGTAAAAATAAAAATGGTCAAATTTCATAATACAATTGATTGCAAATAAGTATTTCCTATTTTCATTTAATTTTAAAGCATAATGTATTCCTGTGATGATAATTTTTTTTTTTTTACTCCAATCTACCACTGTTCTGAAAACATTTGATCAATTGAATGCATCGATCCACTAACTAAATATATGTATTTCTTTCAAAGTAAATAAACAGATAAATATCTAATCTTTACTGACCCGTAGCTTTTGAGGCCACCATATAAGAACAATTCCAAAAATATGGCAAATGTAAATATACACAGAAACCAAATTAATAAGATGAAACAATAAACAGTTCAACAAAGCATGTCTGAGATGTTTAACTGATTATCTAGCTCACCTTTGTTTGCGCTGCTGCTGGTGCTAGTGATGTTGTTGTTGTTGGGTGTTGTCGCCACATTTCTGTTGGATTTGGTCTTTCTGCTGCTCATGGGAGTTCGGGGAGCAGGCAGAGCAAACAGATCTCCATCTGTGCCTGTCACAGCGAGGTTTTCTTTATTTTCTCTGGTTCTCTCACGCCTCTCGGGCTTCTGTTGGCGGGGTCGCCCTTGCTCTATGATGGGGGAGTAACACACTTCACTCCGCTGCTTCTCTGATGCTTCAGAGGTGAACTTCTAAAGACGACAAACGTTTTCACAACAACTGGTAAATCAAGTGCTTTCTGGGTTGCTGCATTAACTATGATTAATGGGAAATCATTTAGAAAGCAGTTATTCAGAGTGAGCCATTTAGAAAACTTGATTGTAAAATTGCCCAACATTATTTCCTGCTAAACATTTGGTTTTATTTTTTAAATGCATCGCATTATTGAAGTTAAATGTGTTGCAATTAGTTTCATGTTGCCATAAAATGTTACTTATGGATTTGGGCTTAAAGTGGCTTAAACATCCCTAAATATACATTCACTTCCAGTCAAAAATTGAATAATTTTTTAATTGAAATAAGTCTCATGCTCACCAAGGCTGTATTTATTTGATTGCACGATATTATTATGAATATATTTTGACGCACAGCTGAATTTCCAGCATCATTACTCCAGTCTTCATTGTCACATGATTTTCAGAAATAATTATGATATACTGATTTGGTGATTAGGTATCGAATATTATTGGTGCTCAAATATTAATAATAATTCTTACGATTATCCAAGTAGAAAAGTTTTTGCGGCTTAATATATTTTTTGTGAAAACCATGACACATTCTTTGATGAATATAAAGTTGAAAAGAACAGCTTTTATATGAAATAGAATTCTTTTGTAACATTATAAATGTAGTTTCTGTCACTTTGAAACAATTTCTTGTGTCTTTCCTGAATAAAAGTATTAATTTCTTTAAACAATATGAAATAAATAAACGAGCCTAAACTTTTACATTGCAGTATATTATGGTTTTCTTAAAAACATCTATACCAACACTAAGCATCAACAAATTACACTGATTTCTGAAGAATCATGTGACACTAATCCTGGAATAAATGTGGAATTGCTGAGCATAAGACTTCCTTTAAAACATTTTTTTTTTAATCCAAATTATTCCAACTTTATAACTTTTTTTTTTTACCAGTACTGCATTTATAAACTAACCAAACACTATCCAGTTCTGTGCAGTAATTAAGAAAGACCAACTTGTGTTCTGCACAAAACAAGAAAGACGTAGTAAGAGAAAAGAAGAGTACGGAGAAATAAAAAGGAAGCTAAACGCAGGAATAAAAAAAAAGACTGTGGCTGTATTGGACAAGAGGGAAGAGCAGAGAAATAAAGAGAACAAGGGCTCACGATGCGTGGAGTGTTGGTGGTGTGTGTGTTCTTGGGTGTGAGAGGCGTCCAGGGATTCTCATCATCGTAGCAATCAAGAGGGAAGACCATAGATCCGAGCACCACTGGGTGAACACCATCATCATCCTCACTGAAGCGTAGACTCTTCTTCAGCTGAGACACATGCACAAAATCATACTCCTCCTGTCAACAGCTTCAGCTACATAAGCATTTGCACAGCAGGCAAAACATGACTACAGTCATTTTTTTAATAATAAATGTAGCACGAGCTGGCAATCGTGCATTCGTAATGCTCCTAAATGTGTGGATACTGAACTCACTTGTATGTCCTGTAGAGGAGAGCACAAGGGGTCAATCACGGGGCATTCAGCTCTCAGACGCACAGGACGGCCTTGTCGCTTTTTAGCCAGCAGTAAAAGGTAGGTGGCAGTCATTTGATCATACTTCCACTGAAGAAACACACACACAGAGTAAAGATTTCTCTTCTGAGTGAATGATGGAGAACACTGTTGTCTATGCACTGGCATCTACTGACATCTAGTGGTCATGGCTAATAATTAATATCACACAGAGTGATTTCATGCCTTTCTTTGCAGTGGTTATTTAATTAAGCAGATATTCCATAAAACTCAATGAATTTCAACATCTAACTTTACATCAATTGCTAACAGTCTTGAAATTATCTCACTTTTATTCTCATTACTCTCACAGTTATAGTTTGAATCATAACTGGTTTTATAAGGGTTATAAATATTTAAATCTAGACTCATAACTCATCTGTTTAGCTGTGCATTTATTGAATGAGCACTGTGCGATGTCCGAACTGATTGCACTGTATTTTACGTATTCACTGTTCATTTTCTATTTCTAAATGTTTTAAATTAATTTAGTCAAAGTTCATTTTCAAAGTTTTAAAATTGCTTGTTTTATTTTTGTTATTATTCTTTTATTTAAAGCACTTTTAATTACCATAGTTTACGAAATGTGCTATATAAATAAACTTGCCTTGCCTTATATTCAAGTCAATAAGCATTTTATATATTTTTTACAAAATAAATAAATCATATTATCTAATCAGATGCAAAAATGAGACAATTCACAACTGCTTGCTTCGTGTGCATCAATTATTACCAAAACTGTATGTAAATTATAGTTCAATTGTTTTGAGTTAGTTTTTTTTAAAATAGATTAATTTATTTAGCAAGGACACATTAAAGTGATCAAAAGTAAAATTTTTGAAATCGTTCAAAATGTTAGCCATTTCAAATAAATGTTGTTCTTTTGAACTTTTAATTCATCTGAAAATCTTGTTTTTTTTTTTTTAATAACCGGAAATGTTTCTTAAACACCAAATCAGCATATCAGAATGATTTCGGAAGGATCATGTGACACTGAAATCAGCTTTGATCACAGGAATAAAGTTAAAAAAAAAATTATAACTATTAAAATCGATTTTAAATCGTTATCACAATATTAACTAATATAATATTCATTTTAAATGGGTAAAATCACTCAGTACCTCTGACACAAGTTGTGTTGTGCGATGTCTGGATTGTTTTAAAGCCACTGCCATTTCAGTGATACAGTCTTCATCTATATGACCCAACTAAAAAAACAAACATACAAAAGGAAATGATACAGATAGGGTCTCCGAAACATACAATTACAGATGATGCACATACTGTATTCTCTACATCTAATAGCGGTGTTATTTAAAAGTTGAGTATCCATCAGTAAACACAGCTGATCAATAAATGCCCTGATCAAGAGGACTCTAATATTAACACAAACACATCAAGGTCATATAGAAATCAACAGGAATAACAACAGCTTTAATGCCCCGAAAAATGTCAAACAAAAACAATACTGGCTTGACTTGACTAACTGGATCTTAGATGTTTTAATAGAGCTGATCTTACAGGATGTTTACTGTGCCACTCCACTGGTGTGCTGTATCCCTTCATAACCCAAGAGTGATCAAGCAACTGTTTCACAGTCAAACGCCTCTTTGGGTCCACCTGCAGGAGAAGAGAATAAACTAACTAAACGTACTTAAAAACATCAAACAGACACATAAACCATGCACAGTACCTGCATCATCTGGTTTAGAAGCAGAATGCTAGCAGGTGAAAGCCAGTGCGGGTTGCTATATTTGCCTCTCTGTCAAAACACAAGCCAATATTGCACAATATGAGATCACGGGTACTATACATTTATTTTAGTAACCTAGTAAAAGTGCATGGATTAATAAAGTGGTGGAACACTAATAAACTCACAGTAATTTTTCTGTAGAGGACCATACAATTGTCATCATCGAAGGGTAGAAAACCACAAAGTAGAGCGTAAAGTAACACACCCATACTCCACACATCAGCCTGAAACACAAGTACCATGAGAAAAACACACACACTTAATTTGTTATGTAGGACATGAAACACATACAGCAGACTGACCTCCGAGCCGATGTAAGCCTTGCCCTGAATGAGCTCTGGAGCCGCGTATGCTGGACTGCCACAACAGGTCAGCAACTCCAAACCCAAACCGCCCTAATCAACGAACAATTCACAAGGTTAAAAATGCCAATATTTATTAAAAAGCATTGAGACATGTGGAAATATAATTTAAAACAACAAGCTGCTTCATGCTGCTTTCAAATGAAGTCATTTCATAATTGAGTTTGCAACATTAACACTGTTATTATTCCTGTTTACTGTCATACTGCTTTGAAACAATCTGTATTGTATAACTGTATTGTATTATATAATAGATAGATACACACCTTTGGTTTGGCACAAAGGCCAAAGTCAATGAGTTTTAGGTTATGATCTTCATCGATCAGCAGGTTTTCCTAAGGTCAGTTAGAAACAGCCGTGTTAAGAAAACACTTAATGTAATAATTCGCCCCTAAATGAAATACTGTCATCTTTTAGTCACCCCACATGAAAAGATGTATCTCAAAATCATACAGTCACAGCTGGAAAGGGTTCAAATATGCAAAAATGCTGGAAAACTAACGAATCTGCAGGACCTTAAAGATTTTTCTGAAGAACAGTTCTCAGTTTAACTGTTCAGAACAAACAAGGGACTCATGCACAACCATCACAAACAGAAAGTATTAAGAACCAAGGGTTCCCAAACTTTTGAATGAGGTTATTTTAATAATTTCAGCAATTTTTTGTGTTTTGTGGACTTAATGTAATCATATCTTATGTACAATATCTTACTCAGGACAGTACTAAATAAAAAATAACATGCATTTAGTATGAGCTCTCTTATTTTGTTAAAATTATTCAAACTTTCACAGATTCTGCAAGGGGTTCCCAAACTTTTGCATGCCACCGTATGGTTGAACTACTTAAAATGTTAATGCTCTTTTTTTTTTTTTAACCAACTCACCGGTTTGAGGTCTCTGTGTGCATAACCTTGGCTATGAACATAGGCCAACGCCGAGATGATCTGACGGAAAAACACTCGGGTCTCTTCCTCTGATAACCGGTCTTTGGCAATGATGTAATCAAACAGTTCTCCTCCAGGACAGTACTGAGAGAGCGGCACGATACATGCATATAAACATACGAAGCGTAATGCACTTTCATTAAGCATCTGAATCACTTTGAAGGAAACATACCTCGAGCACCATGTAGATCTTGCTTGATGTCTCGATGACATGGTAGAGACGACACACGTGTTGATGACTGAGGTTCTTCATAGCTTCAATCTCTGTCTTAACTCGGGGCAGATCATCCTAGAAACAGGTAACACATTTATTTTCATTTTCAGCACAAGGTATTTCATCTAAATCTGAAGCAAATTAAACAATATCTCCATATTTACTCTTTATCATCAAAAGGTTTATGCAAATGTAAAATTAAAGGGAGAAACTCTTACCCCTAGGTCTTTCTTTTCCATTATTTTGATGGCCACTTTCTCTCCTGTCAGTATGTGTCTACCAAGTTTGACTTTGGCAAACCCACCTATGGGTTAGAATGGAAATAAAACTAAATGCATGTTCTTTTTCTTACATGCACCTCTATATAAAAGCATCATTAATGAACGTTACCTGAGCCAATGGTTTCATACACCTCATAGTGCTTGAGAAGTTCAGAAGTGCTGTCTACAGGCATGCTGAGGAAACTTAAATCTAAATTAAAACAGCATTTTTTTTTGTTATTCTTTAAACATTTAAGGCCATTGTAACAAAAACAAAAAACAGAAGGTTGAACCCCAAGAGTAGCTTTTTTTATTTACTTTCCACTATGTCAATGCCGGATCACTATCTTTAGAAAATCTCTTTTTTTATGCTCTCTAATGTGGAAAGCAGCACACATTACTAACTAAAAAGTACTGGATGCATCAGAATTGTCCAAAAATACACGCGTCACACAAACACAAGTTAATAAATTAACTTTAATGAAAGCAGTCATGACAAAGACTTTTGACGAAAATGTTGAACAACAAACTCACCAGCTGTGCTCCAACGATTCACTTTAAAAACGCCGATAGAAGCGAGTTCAAAACAATAAAAAAACTTTGATGTAATTTTAAAAAGGGCAACAGTTTAATTTGCTCCTCGAAATAACATTTATTTATAATGTGATATAAAATTAAAACTGCCAAAGTATCTTTCATACGAACATGTTTTTGAATTTGAATTTCCCACTTGCTACGTCAGAAGAGTTCCTGTTTCCGGTTAAGATAAAAGTCCTTCTGCGTTAGTGGAAGGTAGTGATCAAACGAACCTTTTCAAAGCTTCGAAACAATTAAATCTTTTGAAAATTATTCACTGAGCCAGCAATAATAAATAACACACACACACACACATATACAAAAATACAAAAAATAATCATAAATATCGGAATAAGCACACACACACACGCACGCACGCACGCACACACACACACACACACACACACACATAATATGTGAACAAGGAGCTCTAATAATAAGTTACCTGACTTACCACAGCTTGAGCTCACTACAGCTTTAATGCATTTTAATTTTTTTCCCATTTTTATCTGACCCTCTAACTTTAGCACTCACTATTCTAATTTGTTTCTTTAAAAAATCTTTTTGTATTTTTCTAATCTTTTTGTATTCTATTTTCTTTTAATTTATCATACAGTTATTATAAAAAAAGACCTCTATACCTAGCTTGCTCTATTCTCTTTCTATTCTGTGTTTTTTATTTATTTATTATATTATTTAAAAGCCCTTTGTGTACTGCATAACTGAGACTTGTTATAGCACTTATATATCATTGCTCTTTTGTTGTTTTTGATTGTCCTCATTTGTAAATCTGCATTAGGAAATGAAAATTCACCCTATAAAGTCATAAAATGCAACTTTTGGTGAAAATTACTTCTCTTGGCTAGTTAGTATGCAGGACTTCTTCAATCATTTACTCCTCCTAATTTAAACCCTGCACCTTCATGCTTCTGTGTTCATCTGCCACCTTTTTTGTGCAGCACCCTTGTTAGATGTCAGTGGTAAATGCATTGTCCCATATCAGTCAGCAACATAAAAACAACAACAATCTGACTGTTAGCAAAGTAGGCGAAGTTGATGCAATAGAGGATTTACTAATGGTGCAAAGTCATAAAACATACATTCTCCAGTCATTTAGATGTCATTTTAATTGGGTGATTACTGCATTACAAAGCCAGTTTTCATTGCTGGAATCATTCATTCACTCACTGGTAATTCTTTCAATCATGCATTCCTTTTTACTTTTTCTACTACTACGTTATTTCCAAGGATACAGTATGTCTATGGCTTACAAAGCATGCCTTATAGGAAGAGAGTGGATGGCAGCTTTTTAATATTCAGACAATTACTGGTAGGTAAATTACTTTGCAGTTAATTTAGTAATTTGATATTTTGTCAAACTCAGATTTGTAATTTTCCATGTTGCCTTTGAAACATTTTCATGAATTATGCATTTTTATATAATTGTTGTATAATTATGTGAACAGTGTTTTGTGAATTCCTGAAAATTATATTCTTAAAACGGTGATAACTCATCAGTGTAAAATAAATCCACACTAGCAAAAAATTTCCCACAAAATAATCTAATTATCTAAATAAACCCCAATTCCTGAAGTCATAATTGTAAAGAATGTGCAAAAGTCAATGTAAAATTTTTTGAATGAATCTGCATTCACTGCAAACTCATTCATCCATAGGCTTTGGTATATTCTTCAAAAGGAACACATAATAACATTACTGGCAACTCAAGTAAAAGATGTTTGTATTTAGTAAACATTTATAACCCAGGTGATTATTGCAGAAAGATTTTTTTTTTTTTTTATAACATTCCCTAATAGACAATAGGTATAGCAGAGAGAAGATAATATACTGTATGTGCATAACACTGGTAGTAAGAAAGCAAGCAAAAGATAGCAAATATGACAAAAGAAGCAGAGAATGTTGGAAGATACATTATGCAAAATCCCTGTCTATGCTTTCCTCATGAAGCAGAATAAATTACTGACAACCATAGAACAAATACAATTATGGTTTAGAATTACATTCAATACTAAACTTATTCTTCAATTATAAACCTAAACTTACACCCAACCTATAAATACTGTAAAACTATTTAGAAATTCTGGCCTCAGTATAGTTCTCATTACAGGCTAATCAAAATGGCAGGTTTTATATTTCAGTGCATGTATATGTGTGAGTGTATAGTGCACGCTTATTACTGGTATGGCTTGGACACTGCCTCAGTGTTGATGTTCTTTACCACAACAGGAGGCTGTTCCATAAAACAAGTTTTCCAAATAAGCCAGGCTTTTTTCAGTTAGTCTGACTTGCCAGTTGATTTGGTTCAAAATAAGTTTGACTAAGTAAAACAAGCCTGGTTTATTTGGTAAACTTGTTTTATGGAACAGGCCCCAGGTCTATCTGAGTTGTTCTCACAGGTTTCCCACCGTTTTTGTGGGGAAGAGAAAATACTCAATGTAACTGTTGAATGGGCAAAGGGCAGTAGAGTTGTCAAAAGTAACAATGTCGGTTCCTGTTGGAACTGAAATTTATTTCTTGCTAACATTGAGCGCTGTTATGTGGATTCTGTTCACCTGGTCAACAGATATGTCTGCTACAATGATCTTTGAGTCATGCTCTTTAACGAGCGCTTACACAGATACACGTGGGAGCATTTGAAAGCCATGTCGTTCAGTGGATCCATCTTTGAGCAGATATAGGGATCCGCTGATAGACATGGCTTTTAAACGCTCCTGTGTGTATCTGTGTAAGCGTTCGATGCAGAGCATGAGGTAATGATAACTGTAGCCAATCACGGACATATCTGTTGAGCATGTGAACACAATGGCCAATCAAACCTGTTTGCGAATCCACACAACGGTGCTCAAAATACTAGCGGAAAAAATTATATCATCACAATTTTTTACATTTCAGTACAGACATCGGTACTTTTGACATCACTAAAGGGCAGTGAGAGTGCGAAAGAGCTGGGTGAGGCAGAAGACTGAGGTTGTTAGTGCAGTACACTGGCGAGCCAGAAGTTTAATACTGAGATCATGACAAGTCTTTCTTTCGCTAGCACTTCCCACTAGCTCTGCTGCCCGAGCAAAGTCCAGATACGTTTTTGCAACACTTGCTAGTCCTGTAAGCGCTTGGGCATGGCGCTCCCTGCATCGCTGACAGTTAGAGAAACATATACATACACTTGTCAGCTGTACTAGTGAGCGGAAGCTTTCAGACAATGATTGAAGTGTTTCCTCTGGCGTTTGCCCAACTCTGACTACGCGTTGGCATCCAGCTAAAAGCCTCCGAGCCTCTGCATGTAATCGTCTTTTGTTCTCTGAAAAGTGAGCCACACAGGCATCCCTGGGGTGCTTGTGGACCCCATCTTGGTTTTTCATAGCGCCAGCAAGAACATTTAAGAGGGTATCCACATCCCTTTGCAAAGAAAGGAATCCTGTTGGTGGTAGGGGATATCGACGAGTCAGCAGCGAAGTGATGATATCTTCATGAGGGTGCGAAATGAAGCAGTCAGGAGCATTTAATGGAGACAGAAGGGGACTGAGCTCTGTAGAGGACGATGCAGGCAGTACTAGAGGTGGAAATGAGGGCAATGGAGAAGATGGAGAGAAAGATGCAGGTGATGGAGAGAGGGAGGACAGAGGGACAGATGTCTGCACAGCATCCCCCGTTTCACCCTGGCTCGTTCTGCGCGAAAACTCATATACAGTGAGTTCATCGTCAAAGCTGGCGCTGTCAAGAACTCCACTGAAACAGTTTGTGTATACTGTATGGCAGACCTCTAAAGGTGTCTGAGCACCTTCCATTACAGTGTCACACCCCATAGCCAGGACTGAGCTGCAACTAAGGTCTGGCTTCTCATGTTGATTTGGGCTGAGCAAGGATTTTGGCTGGGCTATGGTAGGTTTGGACTGGCAGTTTTTGAAAACCCCACAGCTAGAGTTAAAGTTATGGGGTGTTGTGCTTGAGGGTGGATGGCTACATTCTTGTAACCCACTAGATGTTACCACGCCCCAAAGTCCATTTAAGTTCTGTGTTGTAACTTCTACGGACGAGGGGCTGAATTGGAGAGAGTTGTTTGCCCTGGAGCACATTTCAGAAAACTCTTTAGGTTTAGTTTTGGTTTTCAGCTGTCCACATGCTTTGAGGCCAATGTGGCTGACCTCTCTTACCTCCTCGATGACCTCAGTGACCTCTTCAGATACTATGGTAACCACTTTTACCTCTGTAACTTCAGGAGAACCTTCATTCAACGTTGCATCCTCAGTTGCCTCTTTTGCTAGTTCAACTTCATATTTTTGTAGTTGTGTTTCTGAAAGTCTTCTCACAGGTTTAACACTGCCGTTGCCATTAGAACTGCCATTGAGCATTTCCTGGGAACGTGACAAGTAGAGGGGAAGGTTCTGGATCTTTCCCCGCAATGTTGAGGAAGAGAGTCGCCCAAGGATGCCGGACGAACAGGGTGTAAGAAGGAACCTTTGGGCTGGGTTATAAGACAGAACACCAGAAGACAATTCTTGGAGTGAAGTGTCACAAATATTGTCAGTTTCTTCAGATTCTGGTTCTCTGACTCGCTGGGAAAATAAGTGCCTTGATGGACCACTACCAAGGGATCCAGACATACTCTGACTCCTGGTCCTCTCTGCTGGTTCCACTGAGTGCTTTCCCATCCCACATTTTAGATGTACAAAACTGTTCACTCTGTCTACATCAGGGCTTGTGGTGTATGATATACTCGGGACATGGAAGTAGGATAAACTTGATGGGGATATCTGGCCTAGTCTTGGCAGTGAGCTGCTCTTTTGAGTCACTGAACTGCCCTGGAAAAAATCTTCCGTTTGTTTGGTTACCTTATCATCTCTTTGACCAAATAAAACACTGCTATCACACTGTCCTTTAGACATATCAAAGAACAGGTGGTCTCCAAACAGTCTCTCAACTGGACCTCCCACTGCACCCTCTTCTTGATCATCTCTGCTATGGTTACTGGTGCTTACTTTATCCTGTAGGTTTATGCGGGAGCGTACTGCTACTATAGCTGGCGATGCAATAGACATTAGTTCATTGACTGATTTGAACTCCATGGAATCTGGTTCCATCTCTATAAGTTGCTGTTTCCGCTGATATGATTTGTTTGTGTGTGATCCCACTTGTGTAACAGTGGGACTATGTGGTCCTGATCCATTGACTTTGGACGGTTTGATGGGTTTGGATTCCAGTTGAGCTGGTTCTCCTTCAGAATGAGTGAGGGATGAGACTGTTGGACATGGACCTTGATCTGAGCATCCGCCTTCAAAGCACGTCATTCGGCCAGCACCTTGGTTAATTGAGTAGTTTAGGATGCTATTTCCATAGCTGTTTTCTAAATGATCCTGTTCCGGGAATGATACCAGGGATGTGTAACTTGTTTCCATGAATGAGCGACGCTTTTTGGATCTTTTGTTGAAATTTGACAATTCAACTTGTGTAACCATTTTATCTTGCTCCTTTTGTTTCTTCTCCCTCCGGCTTGGGTGCTTATGTACTTGTATGTTGCTTGACTCTTTGGAATTTTCTATAAAGAGAAATATCAGCAAATACATTTGGTGAGTATTTGTTAGCAAAACTCCACATGACTATTTTTCATATGATTTACTCAATTCTTTAACTTCTACAACATGTCATAGAAATATTTTGAGAACATTTCATGGGGTATTTCCCCCATGTCATACCTCTAGCTAAGGAAGTTGAGCAGGGTTTTTCAGCTGGTGTGAATCTTTCCTGAGCGTCAAAGAACTCGTCATCTGAACTGCTGTCTCCAAACCCTGGTGGGGGTTGAAAAATTGGCACTGTTTCTGTCTGATTTGCTTCCCCTCTTTCCTGATCTGGTTGTGTTTCCATTGGACCTGAAGGAGATAGGGGTTGTGGAAGGATCCGGGCACTGTCTGGGGTAACATTGGTGCAGATATTGTAATAGTGTCTAGTGTCTCCTTGTTCAAATGTGAACACATAGTCCACAGGTGGAGGTGGGGTGCTTTCAGGACATTTTCCAGGTGACTCCTTTTCATATTTCTCATCCTCTATTCCCAACTCCTCACAGTCCTCCTCTTCACTGGCTGCAGGGGGACTAGGTAGACATTCAGCAATATTTGAGAGTGCAGGAGAGCAAAAGAATTGGTCTATATCAGGTTCACAATGGGAATCAGTAGAGCACATGTCACTTTGGGAGTGAGAATCTTTGCTGCACGGATGTCGTGGAGACAATGACGGTGAATAGCGATCTTCACAGGAGTAAGAATTTTTCACTGGTAAATGGCATGGGCGTCTGGTTGAAAAGTAGGTCATAAGGTCGTCCTCCTCCAGGGCATCTATAGAGTCACTCGACATGCTGGTCATGAACTGTGACTCAGTTTGGTATGAATCAGATGTTTCAGATGATGGGTCATCGACAACGATGACCCACTGAGGTTGTTCAGGGTTTTTCTCTTGCCCTTCGTCTTCTTTTTCTGTGCCCACACTCTCATCATCTATTTCTACTGTCTTTCCATTATTACCATTTATAGACTGATGGCTGGTTTCTTTGTCCTCCTCCCTTTCCTTCTTCTCAACCACTTCCTCTTTTTTGCCTACTTCCTTCTCCACCTCTTCATCTTTTTCCATGTGGCTTTGTGCTTTTTCGGTTTCTTCTGGTAGCTTATCATTGGGTTTATCTGCTGTGTTGTTGCTTTTGGCAGTGCTAGCAACATGAGCAAGGAGAGCATCCACATCTGTGTCCGAGTCGTCAGAGTCACTGCCACAGTGTGACACATAACCTGTACACAATGTCAGAAGCACAGACAAAATTAAGATACAGTAAATCTCTTTGCCAGCATGCGAACAGTGGTCAACATTTTTTTTTACAGTACCTTAGATATACAGTAACAATGTTTTCTCTTGCTTCAATAGGATTTACATTATTCAAAATTGATTAAAGATTTGCCAGACCAAAGGATTCAGTAATTCAGTACCTTCCTCTGCTGATATGCGGTGGCTCTTTGAATTATCGGACCAGGGGAACACACTGATCTGGGGGTCCACAAGAAGTCTACAGTATCCAGCGACTAGACACAATAAATCTTTAGCTGCCACTGACTCCATCAGCAAGGTTATTGGCTGAAGACAGGAAAATCGTGACAATATTAAAAAAAGAAAGCAATGAAAGAATTGTACATATATGTAGATGTGAGTATGAGTATGTACTGTAATATATACCTTTATATCCTGCAGGTAGATCTTGACCAGACTAACTCTGTCAGACTCAGGTAATATTTCCACTCTGGTAATAGAGCTAAATTCAGTTAGGGTGGTCATGATGCTCAGCTTGTGGTTGATCACCTGACTGACCCCATACTGAGCTCCCACCAACAAACTCACGACTGACTCCCTGTCCTGCAGCTAGTTAAACAGAGAGAGAGAGAAAGAGAGAGAGAGAGAGAGTGAAAGAAAGAGATGTGATAAAGACTGTGATGTATGAAAGAATGGACAGCAGCAATAAATGAAGGAAGGATAGGGGATAAACCAAAAGGGTTGTTACGAACATTTGTATGGAAACAAACATTGATCCACTACATTTCACATGTCACATTAAAGCTATCTACATTTACATTTACGTTAAGTTATTTATGTGAAATTGCAACATTTATTTGAAATGCAAGAACGGTCTTTGAAGTATCAGATAGAATGAGTTTATGAAAATTCTAACAGCATTTTGGTGCCATTGTTTTCTAGTAAAAGTGTGTTTTTATAGCATTTTATAGAATTTTTTATAGCATTCTAGCTATTATTCCATGCGATGCTTTCTTAATGTTTAGTGAAAATTAAATATACATTTCCTCACATGTATACAGTCACTAAAACACGGAAAAAATTCACTACTGTTCAAAAAGTTTGTGGTCAGTGAGAAAGTGTTTTTTGAAAGAAATGACTGTTAACTCTCTAACATCTTAAATGCCATTTTCAGTGCTGATGTGGGAGTGTGAGTATACAGATGAAAGATGTAAAGCCAATGCATGTGTAAATGCAGGTGGAGTAAAGTTACTGTCAAACTTTTACTGCAGTTTAATTGGTTTCATTTTTGAAAGTGGCTGTTAAGACTCAGAATGCATCTCTTACCATCATAGTGGCACTAAAAGCCTTTCCTCCATAGGACTTGACTTCAGACATCTCATTCATGTAGTTCAGTCTAGCTTGATCCACTGAGATCACCTATAAAAACACATTGGAAATAATGTAAATACGTGTCATACTGTACTTCAATTTCAAATAATTAAAAGAAATGGCAACACTACAGATTTTTTTCATGAACCATGCTATTTTTTCAAAGTAAAATCCATCATCTAAACCTAGATTTAGTATCATTCAGTAATGTGGCATATATCAAAACAATTTAAAACCATCACTGGCACATACTGCCACAGGTTTTTAATTTGACAGTTTACTGTATATTATGTGCATGATTTACGTTCTTGTAAATCATTTATGCACACACCTTTTGTTTGGGCTCCTGAGACAGAATCTTTTTCATGTGGTAACTGATGGCTTTCTTCAAGTCCTTCTCTCTCATGTTTCGCAGTAAGGTGTGGGACACAAAGCTCTCAATACCCCACTCCTTCCTTCAGAGAGAAATAGTGCAGAACAGAATAGTGTCACACTCACTTTAGGGTTATGCAGTACATTGGAACTGAAATGTATATGCTAACGCCAAAATAGTTATGAAGATAGCAATTAATTATTGGCATTGAATTATTGAAAATATTGACTCTAATTTAATTTCATCAGATCCCTATTTAACCGTTTATTTGTTGGCTGAAGAATCAATTAAGTATTAGTACTCTTTAATGCATACAAAAATAAAAAACTGGGGTTGCCAAACTTTTACCATATTGTAACAAAATGTAAGGATTTATGGCCTGGAACTAAATTAACATTTGAAAAGTATAAATGCCATTAATGCTATAATGCTAAAACACTAATCTACTGAAGTACTAAAATCTGTTTTGCACCTTTATAATACACTGACCACCACTTAAAAATAGGTGTATTTCACAAGCTAAGGTAAATACTAACATATAAAAAGTGCATGTAGTCATTCACACATAAACAAAACATCATGGTAAAACACAGCACTGAAATAATGCAATAAAGTTTACTTTAAATAAGATTAAAAAAAAAAAAAATCCCTAATTTACATAACTGATGAAAAAAAACAAATCCATGAAAGAAGTTCAATTTTGTCTAACTTAATAAATTTTCATATGCATTTTGATGGAAAGGAAATCCCACACATTTTTTTTATCAAAAACTACTTATTCATATACCTATGAATGCATACATATTTCTTTAAATAAAAAGCTTACCGACCTTAAACTTTTCAACTTTTCATTTACTAAGAATAATAACAAAAAATAAATAAATGCAGCAGCAAGCTTTCTTATGTTAGTGGAGATAGTATGGACACTTACAGCACAGTGTGTGTGTGTGTGTGTGTGTGTGTGTGTGTGTGTGCTCACATGATGGCTTTCAGTGGTGTTTTAAGGGATTGTCCACTGCTGGCTAGTTTTTCCTGAACATGTAGAGCAGCCAGTCTGAGAGCAGTATTACATTTCATCTCCACTGCAAACCTTTCCTGCAATACATCACTTACACTCTACACACACACACACACACACACACACACACACACACACACATTCAGATGTTTAGATTGGGACATATCATATACTTCTATTGTTTTATTGGTAACACTTTAGAATAAGGTTCCATTAGTTAATGTTAGTTAACTACATTCGTTAACATGAACTAAGCAAGAACGATCCTTCTACAGCATTTATAAGTCTTAGTTCATGTTAATTTCAACATTTACTAATGCATTATTTAAATCAAAAGTTGTGCTTGTTAACATTAGTTAATGCACTGTGAATTACCATGAACTAACGATTAATAACTGTATTTTCATTAACTAATATTAACGAAGATTAATAAATACAGTAATAAATGTATTATTCATTGTTTGTTCATGTTAATTAATACATTAACTAACATTAACTAATGGAACCTTATTCTAAAGTGTTACCGTTTTATTATACAGATAATTATGACAATTTGCTAACCCCCAAAACAATCTTTGCTTTATTCATGAATACATTTTTCCAAATTGAGGCTTTGATACAATTAGCTCACATTTGAGGAAAAACCGGTCTACAAAAGTATGCAAATAAACATACTTCACAAAAAAAGGACTGTATTTTACATTAAAGAAATAGTTCACCCAAAAAGGATCAAATATCAATTAACATTAAAGTGACTTATTTTTTACAAAACACTTACTTTCTTTACACAACCATCACTTCTGGTAAAAATACGAGTCTATTTTCTATCGGACTAATAATTGTCTGTAACTGTGATTAGGATTAGGATTTTTGTGTATAGGTCCTTTCCGATGAAGAAACATCTCAGATGGCCTGAGGGTGAGGAAATATTCAGCCACAACAAATTTCTGGGGTAAACTATTCCTTCAGAAACAATCTAATATCAGTCAGTGGTGATATTACTTTAAATATCTGCCTGTTTATACACAGTCACAAGCACGCACCTGTAAGTATAGATACTCAAAGGCCACAGGATCTTCTTTGAGCATGCTTGTAAAGTCTCTAGGTAGAAAGCAAACACGGAACAGACATCTGTAGTCATGAGTCTCCTTCTTTTCAACCACCTGCCAAACATAAAGAGTATTAGATAGAAATACTGTATGTGAGCCAGTAAACAAGTGTAGAAAGAAGCAACTAAAGTCATTAAAGGAACATTTTCATTCAAAGTGAAGATTCTTTTATTTATAATCATCCTCAAGGTGTTTCAAACCCTTATGGATTTGTTTTTTCTGTCAAACCTTTTGAAACCTTCTGTACCTTTTGAATAATCTCTTCCTCGTGCAGGAGAAACAGTTTGCTGATGCTGTATTGTTGTTCCAGCACCAGAGAGAAGTGTTCAATACGGCTGATCGAGAGTTTCTCCTTCAGAGTCATCACTATGTCCTGATGGAAAACACATTTCAGAAGAGAAATAATGAAGCATGTGAAATTATATAGAGAACTGTAATGCACAACACCTGTTAAAGCTAAGAAGACCGGTACAGCGATGGTATTTTTTAAATGTAGTTTATTACTATGATACAAAAAAGACCTTTTCTGTGGCCATTACTCTAGTCTCACATGATCCTTCAGAAATATTAAGTTCAAAAGAACAGCATTGTAACATTATAAAGGCCTGTCCTGTCACTTTTGATCAATGCAATGCATCGCTGCTGAATAAAAATATTAATTTCATTTTAGTGACCCCAAACATTTAAATGGAAGTGTATATAACATATAACATGGCTTTACAAATCTATTTGTATTTTTTATTTTTGCATGTGGATGCCAATTAACATTATAAAACAGGCAATATAATTAATACGGACTGAAAAATAAACATAAGACTATAGTGAATAAATATGATTATATTACCTTGACAGTGGTTTTAGATTCAAATTTAAAAGCTTTCGTTTGGCCATTCTCCAGATAGACCTTCAGAACATTTGGCAGGAACAGCAGAGAGTTACCCTAGAGGTCAGAGGTCAATATAGGATCCAAAAATCAATATAATCATTATTATATACAAATATAATAATATATGTAAAATACATGGTAGTGATAGCGCACATACTATATTAATCAAACAACTGCCCATTTCAACAAAGTGTTAAAATAATTCTGGTTAAGATAATTTTATCCGTCTCATTATCATATTAAAAAGATTAAGCCCTGTGAAAGCTGCATAAAAAAAAAAAGATAAACAGTTTTATCACTGCTTTAGTTCTGTGTTGTGCTTGATAATGGGTTTGTTTAATTAGATGTTAATTAAAAACATATCAAGTCGGGGGAAATTAACATCCTCACAGCAATCCACCAAAAGTGGATAATGATAAAATAATTATATTTTTACTTTTAGGTGGACTGTATTATGAAGTAATATTTATGAAGGTGCTCTATCATAAATATAACTTATGATAAATCCCCCACCTGTATATATTGCTGCTGTACTATACACCATGTCAGCACAGCTACACAAAGATTTTGATTAACAGCAAATGTAATATTTAATAAATTACTGATAAATCACTGACTGAGGTTTGCCCAAGACCCTCTCAACGCCTCTCTATTGTTCTTCATCTTTTGTTCATATTCTGTCTTTCATTTTATTTATCAATCATTTTTATTTATCAATCAGCATGAATGAACATAAATGTGTCAAACCTGTGAATGACCATTGACCACCACCTCCTCTGCGAACCTCACTTTAACTGGGTTCGACTTCAGCTTGGCTCTCTTCTCTGGAGTTATGAAGGACGACTTTGGCCCCTATAGCACATCCATAATGACAAACAGTACAATTATGGACATGTTTGACCTTCTTCAGTGACATACTCCTTCAACAAACATTCATTGCACAATGGCACTGGCTCTGCATTGACTGGGGCATGCCTGTCATTGAGAAATAAAGTAAGATTTGCAAACAGGGAAGCACCATGCTTCTCAAGACCCCAGACTGAGATCTTGCCCATGCATCTTTATGTTGTTTTTATACAAGGCAATTGAAGGAAATGTACAGAATTCTGCTAAATAGATGCATTTAGTATAAAATGTGTGGTTACTGGAAGCTGAAAGCATAATCAAATTAGATAAAATTCACAGGCACTTTAAATTCAGCAGAAATTTAGGGAGATTTCTGCTGAGCTCTGTATGCACAGATTTCCTCTGGCCCTGATTATTATAAAAAAAATAAAAATAAATAAATAAAAAAACTTTTGGTCATCATTTCTTCCTTCTGCCATAATGCAGCACAATACCACATCCTCCTGCCATGCCTTATTCAGACACAACAGAGACCGAGAGAGAGAGAGAGAGAGAGAGAGAGAGAGAGAGAGAGAGAGAGAGAGAGAGACATAGAGACTCTAACTGTGCACATATACACTTACCACAGTATTTCTCAGGACAGTCAGTATTATGGTGTTCTGACATTCTCTGTCAATAAACGAAAGAGTATGGCAGAATTACTGGCACAAATGAAGCTAAAGTGACCAGATGTCATATGTTCTGAAGATATACATTTATAATAAAAATGAGAAACTGGACACCTGGATTTTACTCATTTTTACTCATAAACGCTCACATACCTGATGATGTCAGCAGCCTGCTCTGTAGATAGATCATCGACAGCAACATTGTTAATTTTAAAAAGCTGGTCACCAGGGACAAGCTTTCCATCAGCAGGGCCACCTAAAAAAAACAGACAAACATATCATGATACTGTAGTTCTGTCAATAATTTGTACAAGGTTTAGAATTCAATTGCCAACCTGATTTGAGACAGTAATGCTGTTTTATAAGAATGTTTGTGGAAAAGTGTTAATGTTGTCCTAATTACTGGCTGATGGGTAACCAGATGGCTTTAGCCATTCCAAGAGTAGAGTTTCCTGTAGACGAAGCTCTATGTGCCAAACGAGTCAGCCAACATGTTGCTCTACATGCAGGCTATGCATGCAAATAGCTGCTGGGTCACATTTCAATCATCAAACGTATGCTCAGTCAACATTTAAAAAAAAAATGTTTGTATTTGCTAAATCAGGTTTCTTTGCACTATTAAACACTTTACAATAAGGTATCATCTCTTAACATTAGTTAATACATGAACTAACATCAACTAACTATGAGCAATATATTTTATGAACTTTTATTACTGTTACTTATGTTAATATTCATGTTAGTTCACGGTGCATTAACTAACGTTAGTCGATACAACTTTTGATCTTAGTAAATGAATGTAAAACTCTTCTATATAATGGATACGCCATTAAAAAGTACACTAATTGATTCATCTGCAGAATACATCTTAAAATATTTTAAATTGAAAATAAATGATTTTTACGTAACTGTACCTTTAATATGAAATTTTCTAAAAGATATAATACAATTTGACTCAAGTGTATTTGAGCAATAAATATATTACAGCAGTATCCTTTTTGTAGTAATGGAAGCGTGTTTGGGTAGCTAATGCACGCTAGCTGTTTTATCGATTTCCATGAAGGGCTTGTGTGCTGTATATTCAGAATTTAGCTTCAACCTCAGCAGGGCTTTATTCAGCTTGTTTAGAGTGCTGCCTCAGATCAAATGCCTCAACAGACCTGGTCACTGTCTTCATATTACAATGACATTTCATTCAAGTTCATAAGGTGTGCATTTTCCCACCAACAAGCTAGCCTGGAGATTCTCATAGCGGGATAATGCATGGTCAAAGGTCTCCTGGCTGTTACCCCTGTGAGTGTTATTCATAGCTAATTTGGAAGTCCTACAGTTACCAAAGCCACCTGGCTGAGATATAACGCTTAACTTCAGTGCTTTCATTCCATGTAAGGATTGATAAAAAGGATGCCAAGAAGGCTCGGAGGAGTGCAGACTTTTTACAATCCACAGTAAATCCTATAATAAAATTAAAGTAGTATTTAATTAATAATTGATTGTGGAAGAACCTTACTACACTGTAAAAGACGATTCTTCGAAATTCATTTGAGCTGATGCATGCATTTCAAGAGATGACGGTGTGTGTAATGTACCTTCTGTCACGTCCAGCACCTGCGGTGGAGTGTGTGTTGAGACTGTAAAGCCATGGGAGTTAAGGGTGGGGTCAAGGGGGATCTTAACAGTGACTCTAATTGGACAGCTCCTCTGCTCCTGGGAGCCATTATCGGCAACTTGCCCATCTTCTAGCACACGCTCTCTGTGTACAGACAGACAGAGAGAGAGAGAGAGAGAGAGAGAGAGAGGGAGGGAGGGGGTGATCCTATTAAACACAAAAGAAAAAGAAAGCAAACATACTCATTCACACAATCTTTCTTAGATTTATATAAATGGTACCGGCTGATGGACTCTCTGGAGCGCCGAAGCCAGCGTCCCACCACCTGCTCTACTCTGCTGGTCCTGCGAGATGGTGAGCGACTGCGGTCCCGCTCCTCCATTTAGCTACACACAGGGTGAAAGGTCACCATTGGGGCACTATTTATTGTAATGGAAGAAAGGTAGTAATTAGGGATGCATCGGCCATGTAATGTATCGCCCAATAATCGTATCGGCTGATTAAAACAATAATCGGCCATTGGCTGATTGTTAAAAAACAGTTCATGATCAGGGCTGATTCTATCCTGTCAATCAAAAAGGGAGGAAACCATGTCAGGCTGCAACTCGTACTGTGTGGAAATATATTATAAATAGGGGCTTCATAGAAAGTGTTACCAAAATATAAAATATTTGTTTACCTCATGTCATGTAACCATTAAAGGGATAGTTCACCCAAAAATGAATATTTGCTCAGGTAATACTGTTCAGTTTCAATTAGCATATATAACATATACATATATATATATATTTATATATATATAATGTGTGGTCAACCTCTCTTCTCCGTACTGTCGTATGAAATGTGGTATTTCTTTATATTGTAGTTTCTGCATATTGTGGTGCTGTTGCAGAATTGCTTTTTATGTAGGGTTGAAGTTTATTGTGCTTCAATATCAAATATGTCCCACCGGGGAATGTGAGAGACAATCTGGAGCCTCGTGGTCAACAACGAGAAGAACCAACAAAGAAAAAGATAAAAAATAATATACTGTGACAAAAAAGAGAGAGATCCCAGGAGATCATGACTCATGATCACATTATGTTCTCAGGTTACACAGGATTAGGATCTCACTTTCCATTTATTTTACTGCTGTCAACAATGTTATCAATACTGCATACAGCACATCAAAGCTGTTAAACTGCACTACTCTCCAGTCATCTTTACTAACCACCTACTTTTTCCACCAACCCTGTTTATATATAAACATCTTCCCATGCATTTTCAAAAAACTACAACAACACAATAAGGGCAGAGCCAAACTAACCAAGAACATTACATGCATTAATTTTTTAAAATGTTTTACAGTGAACAAAATGTTTAAATGCATGCAAAAATTTATTTTTTGCAAAAATTAACACGGTTGATTAGATAATATAGATAATAATAGGAAATGTACTGTAACAGTGGTTAAGATATACTTGAAAATGATTTTATTTCCCTCCTGGTCTTTATTTTTTAAAATAACTAACCCATAATTTCTAAACATAACTATTCTGTTACCTTAGCATCAAATGCACAAAAGAAGGATCCCAATAGCAAAAACAACAACGTGTTCTCTGAAGAGTTTCCAGAACAGTTTGTACCTCAGGCAGTTTGCATTATGAATAAGGAAAAACACCTCTTGATCATCGTGCACCTGCCTTTTTTCCACTCTATAAATCAAATTCTGTTATAATCAACTATTCAAGTTATTGCACTATTGTTGCCTGATTAAATATTGATCATTTTAATAATAAATGATAATAACATATTAGAAACTATTCTGCCTAACCACGTTGTTCACTAAAAAAAAAAAAACAGCTCTCTATTTCTTTTTTAAGCACAAAGGCGTTGCAGTTATTCATCAATAGATCCCTCTTTCTAAATCTCTCTTTAAAGCTTATACTTAAAGATAACACATCCCCCAACAACACCGTTCCGTCTTCAAAAGGATTAGGCACCAAATATTGTAGAAGTTTCCCTATACAAATCTCATTACATTTTCGGCACTATTTAATATATTTTATTCATCATATATGTTTCAGCACCGTCTTAATCAATAGGGTTATTATGGAAGTATGGCCTTTTTTCACAGCAAAATCAGGAGCCAGTAAAGACCTTAAGATTATATTATATACTAAAGATAGAATTATTCAATTACATTTAGGAGTCTGTGAACTGCTAGATCACTAAAATGGATCCAGGAATTAAATCAGTGTTATAGATTTGGGAAAGGGGTGCATAGTCAATGAATTTTACAATGAGACATTTCAGTTTACTGCTCTGTCTCTCTCCCTCCCTCCCTCTCTCTCTCTCTCTCTATTAGATTAGTGGCCTGTAGAGTGGGGTTTAATTCCCCCTCACGCCCATGTTCCTCATAAAAAAAGGTCTGCTCATGCTCTCTCTCTGAGAGATAATGGCTGTACTCCATCATTAGCATTGGCAGCTAACGCTAATGGCTAGGATGAACTACTTAAAAGAATAGTCTACAATTCATTCACATGGGAGGATTACAGGTACTGGACCAGTCAGGACAGATTAAGATTACTATGTTACGTTAGCACTGAGCAATGCTAAATAGCTTAAAATCGTACACTCAGTCTATCGGTTATAGGATCCTAGCCAGTAGTAGATCTTTCAGCAGGCTAACATATGCTATAACCCTACAATGTAAGAAAAAAATACAACATTAATAACATTAATGACACATGCAGCAGCAGGTATATAGGCTGCTGTCCCTTTAAGATCTAATGCATGGATCTAATATATGATACACATATCATTGTTCACTTCACATATGACTTTACCGACTTAAAGCACTTGAATGTTTCAATTTGTAAGACTTTGAAACACATGCAAATTATTATATGATCCGTTTCACCCTTACTAGCAAGTGAACAATGAGAATCAAGAAAGGGATTGCATCTTGGCGGTGATCTATTTTGGACGTAAAACAAAATAGCCATGGGATGTTGGGCTAGCGATTTTCGATAGCCCTACGTTAAGTTTCCTTCAGCACTAAAATACAACAATACAATGTGTTAATTTGGGGGAAATTCCTGTGAACTCAAAAATTAATACAGAAAATTCCTTCAATTAGCAATTCCTTTTTTTAGAGTCTACATACACAGGATGTTACAGGCAGACGGCCCGAGAAGTGTTCTAATTGGATTAGGCATGTAAAGACTTGGACAGAGAGTTACTGCGTCACACACTGAGCCGATCACTGAGCCATTTACACACATGTAAACATACAGTACAACACTACGGATAGAACAGTATACAGAAACACACAAACACACTTACCTTAGAGTCAGGTGATACTGTATGTTTCAATACTAAAAGGAAGAACATTTTTGTGGACTGTATCACCAATTCTTCATTGCATTCATTCAATCATTTGAGTCTATTCATCAATCTAAAGAACTTTCAGATTCCTCCTTTATTTTATTTACTTTATAAAATAAACTCCTTTATTTTATTTGCTAGCTCAGAAAAACTATAAGCAGTGTGAAGAATTTTGAGGTTTTTGTCCAATCCATTTGCACTGCATCTATGTGGATGTTTTGGACCTGGACTTTTGCAGGTTAACGTGAGCAAAGAGAAAGATTCAGAAGTCTTGTTTCACCTATAATGAATTCCAGAGTGTGTAGGTGCTTTATTTTCTTCTTGATCCAATGGTCCTCTGCATCAAGACATGCTGCCATGATGTAACTCCAAAGGGTCCTCCGTTCTGTCGAAGTGACACATATAATGTTATCTGATGTTTTTTAAACATTCATTCCTGTTCCTCAGCTCTTTGTCTACTTTGCACCTACTTTAGGCTTCAAAAATAATCTTCAGAAACCTACGGGTGACGTCACAGCCACTACGTCCATTTTCATATACGGTCTATGGTTACACCTGAGATATTTTATCTCACGCTGCTATTTAGAATAAAGCAAAGGTGTCAAACTCAATTCCTGGAGGGCCGGAGCCCTAATTAAATCCTAATTAAACACACCTGATCCAACTAATCAAGTCTTTCAGACTTATTTGAAAACTACATGGTATGTGTGTTGAAGCAGGGTTGGAACAAAACAAAAAAAACCTTCAGGAATTGAGTTTGACACTCCTGGAATAAATCAACCTAAATATATGGTTAGATCATGGAAGTAAAATAATGCAATATGTCTTTGAAACAAAAAAAGCATGTTGAAAAGAACTAACTAAATTCAATAATTCATATTCACCTTCCAGAATTCACTTCCAAAATATTCAGTCTGTTTAAAAATTTGGTGTATAATATTCGACAGGCAAATTTCCAGTCCATTTTATTTCACTTTCCAAATTTGCTTCCATTAATTCAGTTGAAATTCTATTTCACTTTCTATTTAAAATTTATATTTAGTGCAATATGATTTATATTGTTTGTAGAAATAAATAATATTATCTTATATTTTAAAAAAGATTTTCCACTTCTGAATAACCTCAAGTTAGATTAAATCTTATAATGTTATTCTTTTTCAAATATAACTATATGACTATTTTGAGTCATGGGAAGCTTATAAATAAACAGTTACAAAGTAGCTTCCTCAACACTGATAAAATGACAATGGAAGTCTGAGATGGAGATTAAGAGAGAGAAAGAAAGACAGAACCATCAGGCTTGTCGGAGTCCCCTCTGAACACTTTCAGCTCCCAGCTGCTGAATAATTAATGTACACACAGTGCAAAAACCCTCTCACCCGCTTGTTCTCTGCTTTCCTTCGTTTTTCCTTCTCTCAGTGCTATTTTCCCTCATAACCACAGCCTGCCTGGTCTTTCAGAGTCTTTCAGTGCCATTACTTCATTTTTGTTACTTGTGTGTATTTCTCATTCAATCAAGCGAAATCTTTTAGGAATGCAAAACAAAAGCCTTTTAGAAAAAGACATTGAACAATGAGAGTACAGTTGTACAATGAATGAATTTTCATTCGATTTGATATGGCTGCTTTTCATGTTTTTTTTCCCGCTGTTGTATGAGCAGATGTATATTTATGGAGTTCCCAGCACTGCAGGCATCCTTCGAGCTCTCCTTAAACACTTTGGTAATCCTATCATTGCCCTTAAACTCTTCTTTCAGACTTACAGAGTGTGAAAGAGTACCACAGAGTGCACAGGCTTTAATAATGCATCTAGATAATGCTGCCTCACCACTCACACACACACACACACACACACACAAGCACAACAAAACAGAAAGACAGTGAAAGAGTGGCAAAGCAGCTTGATCTTCAGAAGAAGCTGAATGGAGGTCGGGGGGTTATAGATAAAGGATGAATGGAAGAGGGTTGAGGAAATTAGAAAAATATACTGTATAGAAGGAAGGGAAAAGAATGAGAGAAAGAAAGCTAGGAAGACAGTGAGGGTGAACAATGAGATGCTAAATAAAGACATTTATTATGATTATATGTGCATTGCATTTATTCTTTTAATTGTGGCTTAGAAGTCTGCATGGCATGGGGAGATATATATATTCGTCAAAGAAATCTGATATCATGAGTTCCACAGAATAATAATCAGCAAAGCTGTTGTCATCACTGACAATAAGTTTTTTATTATATTTATAATTTTAAACAATAACTGAACATAAAAGTAGCGCTTTAGAATGATTTTCTAAGGTTCATGTGAAAATTCAGCTTTACCATCACAGAAATACATTTTAAAATATATTACAATATTAACGCAAAGATTTGTACTTGTGTTTTGTATATGAGATTATTTACCGTGACATAAGTTTTGTTATATTATAACGTACATTATTGAGATTATTCCACTAAAAACTATATTTTTTAAATGTGGTGCTATACACTGCAATTATTAACAATCAGGAATAATTATTTTAGGGTTTTAAAAGTGTGTTAACACTAAATTAAAGGAAATCTTTTTTTTTAAATCCAGTTTAAATGTGCCAAGTTTTTATAAAAGCACATGCTTTTTATTCATGCTGGTTCCATAGTTTTGTTTTAAATTCAATTTAATTATAAAAATAATTTTTTTAAGGTAAAACATATTTATTACAAATACCATGAATTAATTAATATCTTTATGGTTTTTAGTAGTCACACCACATGGCATTTTACTTTGTCATAAATAGTCAAATTATTTGATATACTGAGATGCTTACTGAACTTGACAGACAGTCAGATCACTGTATTGACATCAGCATAAAGGCCTCACTAAACTTTATGTCAGGGGTCTTCAACCTTTTTGCAGGTCAAGGGCCCCTTGGTGGATGAAGAGACAGAGCACACATAATGTTTAAATGTTGCATTTAAAGCGTGGCCTATAGGCTGACATCTTAGACAGCGATCTCTACCACCATCATCAAAACACAAAAGGAAGGGAATATCTTGTGCATGAATGGTGTTTCATCTTTCAGACTTTGTTGCTCTGGCATCACATGGTTCCTCAACATACTGGTTTTTCCTTTAATTGGTCACACATATATATATATATATATATATATATATATATATATATATATATATATATATATATATATATACAAATAAACACACTTTTAAATTTGATCAAAATGATAGAAAAAAAACAGTAAGATTGTGAAATATTATAACAGTATACCATTTTCTGTTTTAGCTCATTTTAAAATGTAATCTATTCTTGTGATTTTAAACCTGAATTTTAAGCAGAAAAATCTTCTCCGAACTTCAGTGTCACATGATCGTTCAGAAACCATACTGATATGCTTATATGCCCCTCTTAATATTTTTGAGGAAACTTTGATTATTTCCAGGATTCTTTAATGATAGTTAAAAAAGAGCATCAATTTGAAATGGAAATTTCTGTTAAAAAATGTTTGTCTTTTCTGTCACTTTTGATTAATTTAATACATCCTTGCTGCATAAAAGTATTAATTTCTTTTTAAAAAATGGAATGGTAGAGTGTATATATGACTTACTTGACAATTTTAGATAGACTTATTTAATGGTTGCATATGTCTGCATGCATGAGTTCATGAAATCAGTACTGAATAAAAACATGCTAAATATATGTATGCTCAGTCTCTACCTCTCCACAGCAATTTAAGGCCATATTAATTTTTTTGGGATATATGCATGTGCTGAATTTATGTGTCTGTAATTGGATCTGTCATTTGCCCTGGGGGCTTCACTACCTCTCATATAGAGAGCGTAATCAGATCTGTTCCTATTGGAGATCTCCCTCTCCAAAAGCCACTTAAATGAATATTGCCACAAATTGCCCAATTTCAGCTGTTAGCAGCTTGTAAAATGCTGCTCCATGCCTGAAAGCTAGATGTGCTATGATTAAAATGTCTGTGTTATAAGGCATGCAAGAGCACAGTCACATGTTTAAAGCATTAGTGCTTGTACCAATTTTTAAGTCGTATTGAGCATATCATTACTAGATTATCAGGTTTTAAACGGGGCAGACATATGAGCAACTAAGTTTACGAATACAAGGCATCAAGAATTCACAGTATTCAGCTGCTCCTAAAAATAACAGCATAAATGAATTATGGCCCTTTCCGAAGCCTGCCGGATCTCCAGCATGATGTCTGCCCCCTTGGTTTTTACTATATGTACTAATTATTATAATTACTGGCATGTTTTGTAATGTTTGCACCTGAATCAATCAAATGTATGAAGTTTAAGAAAAAGTGTTGTGGGTCTTGCACAATAGCCGTATTTGTACCCAACTTCCCTTATGAATCATCCAAGCTACACTAAATGAACCGTGAACCTTTTGAGAATGGCTTTATATTAATATGCATTTTTGCAGAAGCTCCATCTCTTAAAGGAAACAATGAATTCATCTCTCACTCACATAAACAAGGTTATCTGGCATTCCCTGAAATGCTGTAAGAAGATAATATAATAATACTGCCTGTGGGGAGAGTCTCTCTATCATAGACAATAGAAGCGCTATTATTACAGTTTTTAACAGGTTTTTTTTTACAGACATGAGCCATGAAATGAGCGTCTACAAAACAGCTTATGTAATAATAATAATAATAATAATAATAATAATAATAATAATAATAATAATAAAAACATATTTTTGTTCAGTTGTGGCTCTATCTAATGAATATCCACTATCTATCACTTGATTGCAATGAAAAATACATCTGTGAAAAGCTGATAAAGCGTAGTGACACTGATTGACTCAGTTCCTTTTAATCTGTCAAATTCCCCTCGTCCCGTCAGAGACGCGCCTTCACCTTCATAGCGTTAATCAACAACATTTGCATGCTCTATATCACTCACCTCACACGAAGAGTAACATTTTCATGAACTATCCATCGCCTTGCGACAACAGAAGAGTCATTGGGCCGGTAAATAAATAAAGTGAAGGCGGTTTAGTCCGATGGGAGTTTCACAGAGACAGTTTAACCGTTTAATCTGCTTTCAGCGTCTGATCAGTCCGACTCTCTCTCTCTCTCTCTCTCTCTCTCTCTCTCTCTCTCTCTCTCTCTCTCTCTCTCTGTCTGTCCGTCTCTCTCTCTCTCTCTGCTGCCAAAGCGTCAATAAACACCAGAGATGCACGCATATTTCCATTGCTAGAAGGTTTATAAGCATTACGTATGTCAGCTTACTGCCCTTTTACACACAATATTTGACATTATTGTCAAAGTAATAAAAATAATGATATAAGTATATTTCATTTATGTGATTGTTTTAAATTGTGTATTATTTAAAAAAGTATTATTATTATTTTGAGACATTAAAGTGACATACTACATTATGAACATGATGAGTAGCACATGCAATTACACACACCTACACACACACACACACACACACACACACACACACACACACACACACACACACACACATATATATATATATATATTCTAATGTGCTTATGACCTTGAGAGACAGCAAGTTTGTAATAACATCAGCATAAAGGCCTAACAAAACTTTATGTCAGTGGTCTTCAACTTTTTCGCAGGTCAAGGATCCCTTGGTGGATGAAGAGACAGAGCCTAATGTTTAAAACTAAGTGTTGCATTTTAGGCCTATAATAAAATGCATATAGTAAGCCTATCACACTAATGTAATATCTGCCTTTTTTTTTTGGGTATGGTTGCATTAATTAAATAATAATCGCTTTACAAATAAAGCTACAAAAACTTATCTTTCCAAGTGTTTGGATCTGTTTGATAATATGCAGTAAGAAATAATGGTCCGTTATGTATTTTTAAAACCAATTTAGTTTGTGAAAGGACAGTGAACGTATTTACTGATTAAACGAACATATTATTTAGTCAATTTATACCATTTATATCTTGCGAGGGCCTCATTACCACGTCAACGACCATCAGCACAAGACCACGGGAACCAGACGAGTCCTCTGCACAATCTGACCTGTGTTGCAGCCTGGAATTAAACCACGCCACACTGGTTTCATTTGGCCGCTGACTGAGCCTAGTTTCTCCCAAGGTTTTTTTTTTTCTCCATTTCTGTCACAGATGGAAAGAGTTTTGGTTCCTTGCCACTGTTTCCTTTGGCTTGCTTAGTTGAGGATGCTTGACGCATTGCACAGACGCTAATACGAGACCTGAACTGGATGATGACATCACTAAATCATCAGTGAACTGACTCAATGACTCTGTCATTGTCTTCTAGCATCACTGAGAAAATATTTACCTGTTTGATATCATAAAGCTGCTTTCACACGACCAGTATTGTATAAAGCGCTATACAAAATAAATAAATAAATAATAATAGTGAGTAAAAAAAAAAAGTTAATTTTTTTATTTATGTATTTATTTTGAGACAAACAATCTTGAATATTCCCGAGCTGCATTCGATTTATAAAGTTCTGTACTGTATTGTGCCGCATTGTTTTGCACTGGCGCTTTGTATATCATACAGTCCACCAGATGGCGCTGTGCTCTCTTCAAGCCCAGAGCGAGATGAAGAGAAGCAGAACTGAAATCGTGTGAGAGCAGAGAGCTGTCATGAAGTAGAACAGCTGGGCTTTTAAAGGGACTGGACTGCGTGCCCACGATCACACTACACTGAGGTATGTCTAATCAACACATATGACAGAGAACACGCGTGTTTTGCGCACGCGAACAGCTTCATCTTGCTATTATGAACTCAGAGAAGAACTTTGACGACGAAACTAGAAGTGAACATTTAATATAGTCACCCTAGCAGCTAATGAGCTAACTGTAAATAAACCTATCCGAGTAGAGTAAACAGTATAAAATGAACGATGCAAATAACGAAGGTAGTTTACACTATATATATACATTTTTCAGTTATATCTAGTTCGGATTTTATGTTTGTGTATCGTTGTTTTATCAGCAGATTATGGGAGAGGGCCTGCGTTGAAAACTCATGCAACGAGACGTTTGTATAGAAGACATTCAGACTCTCTGCATTGTGAATTACTATACAAAGGGGAGCATTTGTTTTACAAATATGTATCAAGGCGAATTTCTTTAGAATTGTAGATGGTATAAATAAACGCACTTGTAGGTTTGAGTGTTAGTGAGCACACTGGTGAAACCCTAGTGGACTGTTCAAATCAAAAACAATCACAATAGCTAGACTGTCAGTCAAATGCATGGAAGAGGAAGTTGTGTTAATCATGATGGTCGGATTGCACACGGTGTGTTCTGCAGGAGGGAGAGGTCAGGATGGCAGGCGTCGGGTCAAGTGCCATGGCTAACCCTGCCTGTAAGATCATGACCTTCAGACCTACCATGGAGGAGTTTAAAGACTTCAACCAGTACCTGGTTTATATGGAGTCTCAGGGAGCTCATCGTGCGGGACTGGCCAAGGTTGGTATGTCTGTATGCATGTATCTTCATGCATGTGATTGGTAGGAAAAGTGTATGTTGTACATACAATAATAAAAGTCTAAAATCTAAATATGAGTCTATTGGATGTTTGTTTTTGTGTTCGGTCAGTGAGAACAATAAGTAGTCCTCTAACTTTGTATGCCAGTTGTAGACTATATAGTGCAAATGCAATGAGATAGTGGCTTAAAGCAGACTTTAATTGTTTCCACAGGTCATTCCACCTAAGGACTGGAAGCCACGGCGTAATTACGATGACATTGACGATTTCATCATCCAAGCACCTATTCAGCAGATGGTCGCTGGCCAATCAGGACTCTTCACCCAGTACAACATCCAGAAGAAACCGCTTACTGTGCAAGACTTCCGCAGACTGGCCAACAGTGACATGTAGGTGACGACATACAGAAGTGCAGATATCTGGGTTCAAAGTAGCAGGCTTTTAATCTACTCTAATGGCATTTAAACGCAGTGTGTGCATGCAGTATATATCCTGTTCTTCTTTTTACAGTACTCCACCATTACCTACAGTCTAGGTTACTATTTCATATTACCCAGAAATCAAAGCAGTGCATAAAGGACAAGATATTTGTTAACATGTTACATTCTAGTCTTCTATTGCACGCTGTAATAAGATTGCTTTGAATGATGGATTGACCTGTATTCGTTAAGGCCATCTGGAGATGTGTGATTTACCTACTCAGGTACTGCACACCTCGCTACCTGAACTATGAAGATCTGGAGAGGAAGTACTGGAAGAATCTGACCTTCGTCTCACCCATCTATGGTGCTGATGTGAGCGGCACGCTCTATGATGAGGTGAGGATGCAGGCGGAGCACAGCTCTGTCTTAAGATCGTGACCATGAGATCATGTTTGCCTCTTATTTCAGGACATCGAAGAGTGGAACATCGGGCACTTGAACTCAATCTTGGATGTGATTGAGGAGGATTGTGGAGTATCCATTCAGGGCGTAAACACCCCCTATCTGTACTTTGGAATGTGGAAGACCAGCTTCTCCTGGCACACGGAGGACATGGACCTCTACAGCATTAACTACCTGCACTTTGGGGAGCCCAAATCCTGGTAGGGTTTGCTGTGATTTCCTGTGTTTCTTGAGTATGCATAGATCTACCTCAGAGGACCTGGAATTTTTGCCATTTTTAAAAATAAATAAATAAATATACCAATTTTACAGGTATGCCATCCCTCCAGAACATGGGAAGAGATTGGAGCGTCTTGCTATAGGTAAAAACTTACAGTAGAATATTAAAGGAATGTGCAGTATTTTTTACTTCTTAAAATTAAATTTTATTTAATATATTTTTTTTGCATGCATGTATCTGGTGTATCTAGGATGACAATACATACACTCTTTATTTTGTAGCGGGGGCATGTAAAAATACAATTTTGGGGCAATTAAAAAAAAATTACACAATTTAAAAAAACATTTTGGACAACTTGCAATAAAAATATAGTCCAGAACATGTCTGGGAAAGAGAGGGCTTACGGTCACCCTAAGTATATCTAGTTAATCTACATATCAGTTTTTCCTTTGTGTTGTACTGGGTGTGTTAAATGTGTCTTTGTCTTTAGGTTTCTTTCCTAACAGCTTTAAAAGCTGCGAGGCCTTCCTAAGACACAAGATGACACTGATATCCCCCTCTGTACTGAAGAAATACAGCATACCATTTGACAAGGCAATCCACAGACTTCAATTGACTAAACTCTTCAAGTTTTGAGTATATATAATGTTGTGAGGTCTCAGTTCTCTTGTATGTATATTAACAATAAACCGATATATATTATTTACAGATAACGCAGGAAGCGGGGGAGTTTATGATCACATTTCCGTATGGTTACCACGCTGGTTTCAACCACGGCTTCAACTGTGCCGAATCCACCAATTTCGCAAGCATCCGGTGGATCGATTATGGAAAAGTTGCTACGCAGGTATTAAGCTGTAAATCTGGCGCTTCACGTCTCCGTCTGCTACAGCTGGTGAACATTTGACACAGTTTTTTTTTTTGTGTGTGTGTGAAATCTGTCCTCTTGCAGTGTACATGCAGTAAGGACATGGTGAAGATCTCCATGGATCCGTTTGTCAGACGATTCCAGCCGGATCGCTATCAGGCCTGGACACAAGGAAAAGACTCATGTCCATTGGATCACACCCTGGCCACACCGAGCACCACACCAGAGCTGCAGAGCTGGCTCCAGAGGCGGCGCAGGAAAGCTCCCGCCACCACCAGGTGTTAGCACGCTTTAACAAGACGGTTTCCTCTTCAACTGCTGTCAGGGAGGAGCAACAGTGTGAAGTGAAATTTGCTGTGCATCTTGACATTTAAGTCTATTTAGGACCGTTCAGCCAGAGACAGATGTGTGGAGACTGACTTTATCACCACTTGAAGTACTGACCAATGTTGTTATTGTTTACTGAAACTATAAAAAATTATTTTTGTTAATTGGAATAAAATTGAAATAATATATACAATTTTTTTTTATTGCCTTGGAAACTAACTGAAATATAGTACCTTGAAGTTACTAAAACTTAAAATAATGCTAAATAGAAATATTTAAAAGAATGAAAAAACCACAACGAGATTACTAAAACTTAAGCGAAAATTTAAACGCAAGCTATACAAAAGCTAATTAATAATAATATAGCATATTAATAATACTATAATAACACTGGTACATACATTAATGTAAAAAGGCACAGCCTGCATCTGAGCAAAATATTACAAAATACTTCAAACTTATCAGACCTTTACATTAGAGCCATGTGATGCCAAATATCCAAATGTCTTCTCTATAAGCATAAATGTTTTTTTTTATTAAAAAAAAATATTTTGTGCAGATGTCAATTACTGTAAGAGATCATTAGGAGGAAAAAAAATGCTGTTTACTGTGGAAACCCATTTCTGCCAGTGAATAAAAAACTAAAAAAGGGTATTTGTGACTCATCTCACAATTCAGATTGTTTTTTCTTGTATTTTTCTCTAAATTTTTCTAAGAATTGTGTAAAAAGAGAAACTCTCAGTTGCATGTTAACAGTCAGAATTGCGAGATGTAAACTTAACATTATGAATTAATTAAATGTGATATGATTAATCATAAATGTGAGATATAACCTCGCAAAATATCTTTTGTCTGAACTGGATTTTAATCACAATTCTCAGAATTGTGAGATGTTAACTCACAAATGCAAGATTTTATTTTATTTTATTTTTTTAACCGGAACAGGCTTCCATAGTTTACTGACAGGCTTAATTCACAATCTTGGACAGTGTGTGATTCATCTTTTTGTGTCTCCAGTGTCCATTATCCACGCAGATCCTCCAAACGACTGAAGACTGTGGACACTGCACCAGTGAAGGGGGGCAGTCGGAGGAGTAGAGGGGCAGCTTTAACATCAAAAGACAAGGATAAAGAAGATCCAGTGAAACACCAGAAAGAATCACAGAACTCAGGCCAATTAAAAGGCTAGTATCTGTGTTATTTTTGTAAGCTCACAATACATTCCACAAATAAGCACTGCTGTAAATAAGCATTTGGACAGATACCATTTATGTTAAGCCATATCAATATCAGACTGCATTTTGTTTTAAGTCCTAGTTCATCAAAGCACTAGATTCTTGCTGAATGCAAATAAACACTTGTGATATATTTCAATTCTGATATAATTTTTGACTGGCCTGTCAGAAAAATAATTATATGCATAAATTTAAATAAAATGCGCACTACCGTTATAGCCAGTGTAGTATACTTTTAAGGAAATTTAAACTATTATTAAGCAGAAATGGATTTATTTGATTTGATTTGATTGAGTGACAGTAAACACATTTATAATTTTACAAAAGATTTATATTTAAAATGCATTTTGAAAGAATCCTGAAAAAAAAAATAACATGGTTCACCACAAAAAATATTAAGCAGCGGCTCAGATGTTTTCATCACTGATATGTTTCAAGAGGAAAAAATCTGCTCTTTTGGTTGCTGAAAATTAAGCTTTTCCAACGCTAGAATAAATAACTTTTTTTAATTGTTAAATAGCAAAACACAATAATATTTCACAGTATTTCTGTTTAACTGTATTTTTAAAAATCAGAAATGAATGTGCAAAACCTATATGTGTTTATATCTCACAAAGCCTGTTTTATTGTTTCTTGTTTTGTTTTATTAGGGCTCACCGGTCCATGTCGACAAATGTGTGTTGTTAAAGTAACAAGAGTGGAGAATGACTTGCTTGCCCACTCCTCTAGACAAGTCAAAGATGCTTCCCCTGAGCGACCTTCGACCCCTGCCACATCCGATCCAGGTCACTCAAGCTCCCAGACGTCTTCAGATTTCGATGAAGGTCAAGTATCCACAAACACGAGTTCTACCGCACATCCTGGACCTGAACCAACCTCAGAGAGGGACGTCACTGTGGATGTGACTCTGGACTCAGAAAGAACTACTGAAAGCCCTAATCAGACATCAAACTGTGAATCTGCCCCAGAAACAAGTGCTTCTTCTATTCCTGTGACCCATGGGTCGAGACCTAACTCCACTGGGGATGCGGTTTTATTTTCGGAAGCTGATTCCCAACAAGTTAAAATTGAAACAGATGAAGCAGTCACCGAAAGCAGCATCGATTGCAGCACATCAGCACTTTACAAGGAGCAAAGCTCGATCCGTCTAGACTCGGCTCAGGATTCAGAAACCTCAGAGAACCCAACGAACCCTGAAATCCAGACTACTCAGTTTTGTGAGATGCCTCTTTTAATGCCCGAGCTCTCAGAAGAGAGAGTCGATCCTCAATCCCTCGCACCTGAAATGCCCTCGCTGACTCTCGCCGTCCGACCCGACACTACAAATCACAAACCGAACAACAGTGCACCCGTTCTCCATCTGGAAAAATCACACTCGCCTCCTGTTATAACAGATGATGCGGCGACTTGGTCTGAAACAGCTTGTCACGACTTGCCCTTCGTTGCACCCCAAGAAGGCGTAAACCAATCACAAAACACAATCACAGACATCTTTATAACAAAACCATCATGTCCTTCCTTGCTTCCGGAATGGGTGCCACCAGAGGAGTCCAGACATGAACACACATGCCCATCCACAGACCAAAACACTCCAAATGAGTCTGTTTCGCAGTTTAAAATGACCACTCATAGTATCTTGCAATGTTCTACCATAGCAAACATGGGTTTAACAGACACTCTGGACTCTGAAATGACTGATAACTCAGTCGGAAGAAATCTTGAAGAGCAGTCGAGCTCTCAAACATCCTTCATGGAGTCCAAAACCTTCACTATTTGGAAAAACCTCAGCTCCCAGAATCCCGCGGTGCTCATTGAGAGCCTACAGCCCGAGCTGGTAATGGGTCTTACCACAGGTGGAAGCAGTCTCACAGACTATGCTCATGAATCGCTGCCTTACACCATGTGGTCCGAATCAGGGTGCCAACAAGAAAAGTTCCCTGACTCTCCAAACTCTTCTTCATGCACTCAAACCTGGACTAACCTGGAGCCCATTCCCATGCAGTGCTCAGGTGCAGACATGGATCCAAACGCACCCCCAGATCTGAGGCAGCAGAACGTGGAGTTGGAACCAGCTGAAGCTTGTGTGCTCGGTCAGCAGGCAGGCTCTCAGGAACCTCAGGAGGAAGAGTTCAAAGGTCAGGAGTATTACGAAGGTGCCAAGTCAGAGCATGATGGGTCTGTGAGCGACTCGGATTCGTGTGAATCAGGAGATAAAGGTGCTGACAGCAGCAGTGAATCCAGTGAGGAGAACGCCACGAGTGACCCTGAGTATGTGGAGACGGGTCTGGAGCCTGGGGAAGTCTGTTCAGTGAGTTCTGGTGCTTCACCATGACAAGCAGTACATCCTTTTCTATACAGTTCTGAACTTCTGACATAATCAGCATTTGACCGGGGTGACAAGACATTTTGCAGATCACTCGGTTTCCATTTTTAATCATCTGATTCTGGATGTTCTTGTCTGCGGTTAAATATCTATGGTCAAAAATTTGACCTGAATGTTAAATAATAAATGTGTTCTGATTGGCCTTTTGTTTTTTTCTAAGCTTAACTAAACTTAAATTAAATTTTGCATAAAAGATTTAAGCAACTTAAATCATATATACAACTGATTGGCTTTTTTGTTTATATGATTTTCATATTTATTGTTTTTTGTTTTACGGGTTATCTATATTTTATTATTTGTTATGTTTATTTATATTTTATCTACAGAAAGTTCAAACAGAACAGCATTTGTTTGAAACGCGATTTATTTTGTAACAATGTGAGGTTTACTGTGACTTGATCAGTTTAATGCATCCTTGCTGAATAAAAGTATCAATACATTTTATTTTTTAAAGCTGACTGACCACAAACTTTTCAATGGTAATGTGTATTAACTCGCACCTGTTGCGAATCCGGTGAAAATTTCTGTACACATAAATCAAAGCATTCATGCACTTAATTGCTGTTGACACCTTAACACCTAGTTAATTTCATTAATAAATGTTCACATACTATATATACACACACATGCAATGCATTGCAATAAAAGTAGCAACAGTATTATATATTAAGTGCATCTTTCTCACTGACCGCCTCTTCGTCTCTCTTTATTTTTGCTCTCACAGTATCAAATGCAAACTGTTAAGAAGACAACGAAGAGCTGGCGTCACCCACTCAGAAAGCCCACAGCAAGAGCAGTGCCAAGTGCTGTAAAACAGCAGGCTGCCAGCGATGATGGTGAACGTTTAACCGCTTTTATTTTTACAGTTAGGAATAGGTATTACAAGAAGTATGTATGTACACATGCAGACTGACATCATTGGCACTTGTGTCTCAAACCGTGCACACATGCACTTTTAAGAAGCTACATCAAGTTATAACAGCATTAGAGTGAATATTTATTTGTGTGTGTGTCTCAGAGACTGTAGAGGAGTGTGCGACTGAAGATGAGGAGCCGGAAACTGAGGAATGGGCAAAGCCTTTAGTGCATCTGTGGCAACACAGAAAAGCTCATCTTCAGTACGAACGAGAGTACAATATGACAGCAGCTCATACCGCTCCACACTGTGCTGTCTGCACCCTGTTCATGCCATACTGTCAGGTATGTACTGTGATACTATGTACTGATTTATGCATATGCGCTTTGTGACACACATAATTCAGACTCTCGTTTTTTGCTCTCACAGCCTGATAATTTAGAGGAGCGAAGGCATGATGTCTTGACCAGGGCTGCTACAGAGTCTCAGGGGTCATGTTCTCAGGAGACCAGCTTTAGATCACGACCTCTGATCCCTGAAATCTGCTTTGCGTACCAGGAGGGCCCATGTCCCTCGAACACACTGTTGGAGGAGGATGGATCCAGTCCTCTTGTGGCCTGCGATAGCTGCTGTGTTCAAGTTCATGCCAGTACGTCACTGAGATCACTCAACGATGCACATAACAAAAAAAAAAATAAAAAAAAAATAAATGAAGATTGGTTGGCAGTGGACCCCCTGAGGAGTCTTTTTCTACTTTTGTATATATATATATATATATATATATGTACAGAGTAATGACTTGTACATTATTACAGAATAATTATGTTTTGAATCATTTCTGTTCTTTTGAACTTTTAAAATTTTAAGAATATTGAGAAAATAAATATATGTGTGTGTGTGTGTGTGTGTGTGTATATATATATGTGTACAAAAATGATTCAAAACATAAATATTCTGTAATAATGTAAAAGTCATTACTCTCACTTTTGATCAATTTAATTCATCCTTGCTAAATAAAGTGTCAATTAAAGTAAATATATTTTAATATATTATTGAGTTATACATTTTAATTATTTAATAATTAATCATTTAATAATTATAAAATATTAGTTTCCTGTATAAATAACCTATCTGACAAAAATATTGGTCATTCATTTACTTTTTCTTTTTTTTGTAGTTTGACTATGATTTTATCCTAAATTAATTGCTAATTTAAATAATTGGCTTTTGAATTGCCATTGTACTTAAATACAAGTTATTATAGTATTATCTGAAAAGCTGATAATCTCTTTCTGCTCACTTACCATGTTAGATGTTTAAGCTGTAAGGGAAAAATTTATATATATTTTTTTTTTCTTTTTTTTTTTTTTGTATCATGCATTTTAAAATAAATATTGTCACAAATCAATTTAAAAAAGGGCTACTAATATAATAATATAGTTGCAACTAATCTCATGATTTTTTAATTATTAGAAAAGCCTAATTGATAATTTTTTGATACATTTAAAAATGAATATCTTAAGTAAACACACACGAAAAACTACTTGGCATATTAGAGAATGTAACCGTTTGATGTGATTGGTCGACAGGTTGCTACGGTGTTGCTGCTCATGATGTCGGCCCAGAGTGGACATGTGACCGATGTGTGAGCGGAGACCTGGCAGCTGTACGTCATAATTAAAACATTCACCGTTTTCTGCATCAGCATTATATATGGCCTAGTTACATTCCTGCTTGCCTGTCTGTTTGTGTGTTATATACCAGGGATGCTGTTTGTGTAACCTGAGGGGAGGTGCATTAAAAAGAACCTCTGATGACAGGTAATCTCCTAACGGAGTATGTTTTTAATAGACATTCTCTGGTATTTCATAAGAGTTTGGTCAGACTGGTGTTCTCAGTAATAGTGAATGCTGCGAGTGGCTCATGTATTATAGATGGGCCCATGTGATGTGTGCTGTGGGTCTCCCTGAGGTCAAGTTCATTGATGTGGTGAAGAGAGCTCCTATTGACATCAGTGCCATACCTGTACAGCGATATAAACTGGTCAGTAATAAACACACACACACAAAGTATTGACATTCCTTTGTGTTATCTTCTGTGTACTCTATCGTTTTCTCCCTCTCTCTCTCTGTAGAAGTGTATATATTGCCGGAACAGGATAAAGAAGCTGTCTGGCGCGTGTATTCAGTGCTCATGTGGTCGTTGCCCGACCTCTTTTCATGTCACCTGTGCACACGCAGCTGGAGTTCCCATGGAGCCTGATGATTGGCCGTATGTGGTTTTCATCACCTGTCACAGGCACCAGTCACGGAGCTCCAGTGCTGTGCGTATATTTTAATAAGTTGTGTTTAACTATCAAAAAAAAAAAAAAAATCATACACTATGAATAATAATTTTCACAAAAAAAATATACTTTTTTTTTTTTTTTTTATTAAAGTTTTTGATTTGTTTAGTTTTTTTTTTTTCAGGGTTATACCATTTGACATTTGAAAACCTTGCCATCTCATAAAAGTCTCATAAAGACACTTGCTAACCTTGATATAGACTACAGTCATGGGATTCTACATTGGTTCTGACTTTGCTATGCATTTCTGTTTTATGATGGTCTTGTCACGTGACATACTGACCTAAATTATAGTCAGTCACTGTGATTTCATTTGAAAGATTTTGCTTTTTAAAGAATGATACAATGATACTTGCACTACCTTTCAAAAGTTTGAGGTAGGTAAGATTTTGTAAATGTTTTTTGAAAGAATTATCTAATGCTCATCAAGGTTGCATTTACTTACTACCGTATTTTCCGGACTGTAAGTCGCACTTTTTTTCATAGTTTGGCTGGTCCTGCGACTTATAGTCAGGTGCGACTTATCAAAATTATTTTGACATGAACCAAGAGAAATGAACTAAGAGACATGAATCAAGAGAAAACATTACAATCTACAGCCGCGAGAGGGCGCTATATGCTGCTCAGTGCTCCTGTAGTTTACACTGAAGATATAGAGCGCCCTCTCGTGGCTGGAGACTGTAATGTTTTCTCTTGGTGCTTGGTTCTAAATAAATGCGACTTATGTTTTTTTCCTCATCATGACGTGTTTTTGGACTGATGCGACTTATACTCAGCTGCGACTTATAGTCCGATAAATACGGAATATGTATAGTGAAATATTTTTGCAGTTTAAAATAACTGTTTTCTATTTGAATAGGTTTTAAAATCATTATAATATGCTGATTTGCTGCTAAAGAATAATTTGTCGAAAACTTAATATTTTTGTGGAAATTGCATTTAATTATTTTATTTTTTTCAGGATTGTTTGCTGAATAGAAAGTCTTCCCAGTCACTTAAAACTAAACTTTTGAACAGTAGTGTAAGCACAACTTTTTGACTTTAATAAAACCTGAAAACTTTGGCCTGTCAGTGACCATATGAAATGCTTGTAATTTTGTTTTTCAATTCATAAAATCCCAGACAGAGAAAATGTCGAAAAAAATTAACCCATTATCATCAAAAAAAAAAACATGTCTCCTCCCAGAAATCGAAAGTTAGCAAAAGTGAATTAGAAGTGGGCCAGACGGTGATCTCCAAACACAAAAATCTTCGTTACTACAGCTCACGCGTGACCCAGGTCACAGCCCACACATTCTATGAGGTTATGTTCGATGATGGCTCATTCAGCAACGATACGTTCCCTGAAGACATTGTGGTGAGTGTTTCTATCACTGCTAGACTTTAGTTCTTCTAATTTATATCCAGTGGCATGTTTGCAGTAAACTGAAGCATGAAAATGTCATACAAAAAATATAGTATATGCTTACAAAGTTGTCAGCATCTTAATTACACAAAGTCCGGTGTATATAAGCACTATGTTTTTAGTCTGCCGTGCGCACATCTGAGAAAAATCTGTTCTTTTTTTTACCTCGCAGAGCAGAGATTGTGCCCAGCTTGGGCCTCCTGAAGTGGGGGAAGCTGTTCAGGTGAAGTGGCCTGATGGACTTTTTTATGGAGCAAAGTACCTTGGCTCGAACACTTCATATATGTACCAGGTAAACACACACTCATAATCATATTCTCTCAAGTACTACCCTAATAATCAGTCATGGTTTGTCCTGTGCTCTTGTTTGGAGGTGGAATTTGAAGATGGATCCCAAGTGTTGGCGAAGAGAGAGGACATTTACACACTGGATGAAGACCTGCCCAAAAAGGTCAAAGGTCGTCTGGTGAGTTCTCACTTCCCGAACTTTTTTCAAAAGGCTGTTTCATCAAAAAATGAAATCTCTTGTCATCATCTATTCACTCTTAAATCATTACGAATCAAAAAGACTCTTTTAAAAAAAGAATTGTGCAACTTTTTGAAGCTTGAAAATTGTGATTTCTTGGACTTAAAAATGGATGTACAAAAATGAGGAGATGCACATATTTGATTTGATTGATTTACATATTTTGAATAATTTTTATGTTGGTTGAATGCAAATACTTGACCTTCTGTGGCTTTCTTCAAGAGTGTTGTTTTGTGTGCATTGTGTGCGTTGCAGTCGACGGCATCCAGCATGCGTTTCCAGGATGCGTTCTTCACCACACAAGGTGAAAGGAAAAGGCGACGCACGCCGAATTCTCGCTTCCAGACGGATTATATCGCCCATATTAGCCCTCGAGCCTTTGCCAGGATCCCAGAGACACGCAGTAAAGCAAACTAATGAAGGAATGCAGAGCTCTTAAGTATAAAAGAGGGGTTGTACATCAGTGAGATCATGATTTTTAAAAGTGACAGAAATTATGTGGTCTCGTATGTCAGGGACAAGAATGTTTTTTCTAAATTAGAAGATTTTCCTGTTATATTTCAGAGGTTTTTCTAGCCTCATATGATATTCTGTAGCATCGTAATCTTGTAATTTCCTCCCCAACACTGCTGAGACTTAATTTCATCTGCATGCTTGTTTTGTAAATGATTTGTCTTGTGCACCATTCCTAGTCACTGACGCTATTAGCATTAAGCTTAAAATGGTATAAATGCCAAATAAAATAAAAAAGTTGCTACTGATGTCCAGCAAAGCACATGTCACCTTTTACTTTAAATCTTGATCGTTTTATTTATTTGGGCGTCTATTCTTCCTTTTCTATGTGATGCTTACAGCTGTTGAAAAGATTAAAGAGATTGCTTTATGATCTGTGCCTTTGTTTTCAGTTGATGAAATGCTTTACACTTTATTTTTTACTTGCATAGCTGATATAGATTTATGCAAATTTACTGAATAAAGATCACAATTGAAATAGGATAGGTTTTTATTTTATATATATATTTATTTGTTTGGATGATCTTGCATGATCTGGTATGTTAAGCTATGTTAAGACTGTGGTTTAAGAGCTAGTTTGAGTTAGCCAAGAGGTAATCAGTTGTTTTCTTATTCAACCCGGACCAATCTACCTTTTTTTTTGTAAATTACTTAAAAAAAAAAAGTTATAATTTTTATAAGGCCTAAAACATGGGTGAGGTTGGCCAGTGTGTCATTGCTCTTCAACAGTCTCCTTGTTTTGCATTGTGGAAAAATGAACCCCATGACAGAGTGTAGTATTAAAAGTACACTACCAATAAAAGTTTGGGGTTGGTATATGATAAAAAAAAAAAAAGTTTTTATACTCACCCAGGCTGCATTTATTTGATCAAAAATACAGTGAGTGTGAATAATTTTTGGTTCCAAATTTCAGTCAGTTTTACTTGTAGTTCACTGTATGAACTTTTTTTTTAAATTGTAGTTTATTTCTGTGATTTAAAGCTGGATTTTCAATTAGTTTTCAGTGTCACATGATCCTTCAAAAATCATACAAGTACCATTTCTTGTCATGTGATTGATTTCTAAAGGATTCGTTGATGAGTTTAACATTCAACAGAACATAGTTTAGTTTAAAAACCTTTAAAGAAATACGACGGCGACGGACTCTCGCTCACCTGTCTACTAGTTTGTAGCTCAGGAAATGCACATAAAACATAAGCAATTAAATATTTGCATTAGATGAGCACATTTATATTTCAAAATAAAACTCAGGTTTAGTGGCAAAAGAATTTAGTGCATCATAAAAATGAAAGCTGAAGGTAAAATACAACAATGCATACAATAATGCAAATTGTAAATGACTTGCATCAGTGTTGCCCTCTACTCCGTCTCCTCAGAGCTTCTGGATATTTTCCAAAATAATAACGCACTCCTGGAGTGGATACAGAAATGCCTGGAGGCTTACCTTGAGTGCAAAAGAGTTATCTTCCCAAGTTTCCTATGCACACACACACACACACACACTCACAGCAGTTCCTCATCAGAATGCTGATATTTCTCGGGGCCTTGCCTTGACTTCACACACTTCTCAGGGTGGCTCAGGTTCTTCTTCTTGTCTAATGATGAACTGTTGGAGATTTTGGCTCAGATGCAGAACCCTCAGGCTGTGCAGCTTCATCTGAGGAAGTGTTCTGATGCAATATCCTGCTTCCCCCTGGAGAGGACGAGACTGATGGAAAAAATACATTACACTAATGACATGTTAACCATGGTGTCGCCTGAAGGAGAAAAGGTGAATTGGGTCAGTGTACTTATGGCTACTTTGTTTGGTTACACTTTATTTTAAGGACCAGTTCTCACTATTAACTATTAACTTAATCTCATTATTAATAATGCTTATTAGCATGCACATTACTTGATAATAGCTGTTCATTAGTACTAATATAAGAGTTTGTTCTGGGAAAACTCTTAGATAAAAGTGCATATGTGCTCCCTTTGTTACCATTTGTTTACTTATTTAAATAAATTAAATCTAGACCCTTCTTGTGGTCAGTGAACATTCTGACCATTTAGTTTCCTATTTGGAAAGGAATAGCATGACATGACATGATTTTTTTTTTTTTTTTTGCATTAGATTTTAAGTTTTCCTTTATTATTTACAAATCAGTTAATGGCTTCAATATTTAATTTGGATGTGTAGGCACCACTGATTCGCCTATATTGTATATTGTCTATATTGTATACTGTATTTGAATTTGGGGTTTTGTTTTTTATTTTAAATATATGTAATTCATCGTATCTGTCACTAGGGGGCAGCAGAGTCTCAATGGAGCTCTGTACAGAACAGTGTTTAGTGTTTGCTGGAGGAGTCATATGTCAGAAAAATTCTGACTAGGGCTTAAAACACTCATAGACATTGTTAAATGTTTGTATTTTTTATTCTATCACCGGAACATTATTTTGCTATATAACTCCTGCAAATCATTCCTTTTCCTACGGGTTTGCTTTGGATTAGTACATGGGGGGCTGTGAGAATGGCATCCTGTGGAGCAGTATACTGTTTTTAAACAGTATGATATCAATTAATCCCTACTTAATCATATTTTCCTCCTTAATTTGTCTACAGGGTTTGGACAAAATAATGTGAACAACAGGGAAAAAAGCAATCTTACTTCATTAAGTGTTTTGCAGTTTTGTGTAATACAGTTTCCAATCTTCTTCGAATAGATTGATGCAATGTTTGAATAGTCTCCATTGAAATGTTGACGTATATCAGAACATCTGCCAGCTCCTTCAGAGATGTTGGAGGAGGGAATCCACTTATTTCTCTCTCAAAAAACTGCCCACTGTGGTTTGATCATATTCAAGTTACAGTTCGATTGATTGAATTCTGGCCTTTGTCAATATTTAAGGTGTGATATTTAAGGATAGAGATCTATCTATCTATCTATCTATCAAACTAGAGTGCCATGTTTTCAGAACACTGAGTTATGCAAAAAGAAACACTCAAAAGAAAATACTGCACAATGGAATGCAAAAATGCCTTCTGTGTTACCAGTCCCTACCTCTTATGCATTACCTTTATGTTGTTAAGTAATTTTGTGTTAAGAGGGTTCAATATTGAGTTTGCTGCAAGTGTTAAATTGCACTTGTGTGTTTAGATGATGGGGACGTTCCTCAGCGGTTTGGCTCAGTCTGGTGCTGCTTTGTTGAGTTCAATCTCATCAACTTCGAGGCGCTGTCAGTCATCGCTCAACAACTCATCACTATCAGAAATACACACGCACACACACATGCATTATCATCAGTTATACAGCAAATGTGCAGCTGCATGTGTTCAGATCGTGTTTGTGTTCTGCAGCTACCTCGGTTCATGTTTGAGGGGAGAGAGATAAAATTGGTGATGACATACGCTGGCAGAACTGAACTCCCTGACAACCTGAAAGCCCTCTTCCAAACCCATAGCCATGATGGTGTCCAACTACGCTCTTATCGCTGAGGTGTGTGATTAAACTACCTGGTCTGATCCCAGTAATGATGATAAATCACACCAGGTGAGAAGTAGAGGGGTCAGAGATGCCGCTGCTCCTCTAATGTGATGTGTACTCATTAAATGCTTTTGTTTGTTCATGTGTGTGTGTGACGGAGAGGAAACTGGCGTCCTATCGGTGAGATTACCAGTCTGTGAATTTCCATAATTGATTAGTTGTATAAAAGTATTTTAAAATGTGTGAAATTATGAAATTATTGAATAATTAGAAGTAGAGCAGAGCAGAGGTGGACATGTAGACAGAGGTGCCCAAACCTTTTACAATGAAGGGCCGAAAGTAAATATTGCATTAAATGCAACTGTATATCTGTTTAGTGCATGCTACATAGAAAAACACTGGAAATGCACTGTAGTGTCCTACTACTGTGATATGCTATTTGGAAAATCTACTTTTTACGCATACTAATAAAATAAAAAAATATTGAATAATTTGGCTCATTTAGAGCAGAAGTGCCAAAACCATTAACTACAAAGCACCAAAAATACAAGTTACTTGGTACAAAGTAAATATTGCATTATATCCAGTTAATAGTATTTTTCCTGTTTTTTTTTAAATTTTCTGTATTTTCAGTGTTTTTTTCTTTTTTTTTTTTTTTTGATTGTTCAATTTTCGAAGGCAGGGGTACATAAATACAATGAATTTACATTCTCTACATTTTAATACATTACAGTTAATAGACCAAACACAGACAGTACAGTATATACAGTACAGACCAAAAGTTTGGAAACATTACTATTTTTAATGTTTTTGAAAGAAGTTTCTTCTGCTCATCAAGCCTGCATTTATTTGATCAAAAATACAGAAAAACATTAATATTGTGAAATATTATTAAAACTTAAAGTAATTGTTTTTAAATTCATTATACTTTAAATTATCATTTATTCATGTGATGCAAAGCTGAATTTTTAGGATCATTATCACATGATCCTTTAGAAATTATTCTAATATGATGATTCATTATCAAAGTTGGAAACAGTTCTGCTGCTTAATATTTTTTCAGAACATGTGATACTTTTTTAGGATACTTTGATGAATAAAAAGTAAAAAAAAAAAAAAAAAGCTATGTTTTTAAAATTATAAATATTTTTTTTGAATAAATGCAGTTCTTTTTAACCTTTTATTGATCAAATATATTAGACAGCAAAACTGTTTCCAACACTCATAATAAATCAGAATATTAGAATGATTTCTAAATGATCATGTGATCGACTGATGTTACATGTGACACTGAAGCTGGAGGAATGATGCTGAAAATTCAGCTTTGCATCACAGGAATATTTTTTTTAAAAAGTATATTCAAATAGAAAACTATTATTTTAAGTTGTAATAATATTTCACAATATTACATTTTTTTCTGTATTTTTGATCAAATAAATGCAGGCTTGATGAGCAGAAGAAACTTCTTTCAAAAACATTAAAAATAGTAATGTTTCCAAACTTTTGCTCTGTACTGTGTGTGTGTATATATATATATATATATATATATATATATATATATATATATATATATATATTGATTAAAATTAAACAATGCCAAAAAATATTAGTAGATGAATCAATATACCAATTTGATTATTTTTTTGTTCAATGCAGACAAACACTTTTACAGCAACAAAAAATTTTTAGGGAACTGGGGAAGTGCTCTGTATTCCTCAAACAACACACAATTAACAACAAGTGGTTTGGAAAGAAGAGTAACATGAGTCCTATGAAGTCTTTCAATATTAGCTTGTCTTATCTGGCAGTTCTCCAATATCATTATCCTTAAAACCTCTCTCTCTCTCCCTGAAGGTGATCTTGTACTCTGAGGGCTTTGAGTCTAGTAAGACTCTTGTGAGAAAGATGACTCAGATGTACAAGCTCTGCAGTGAGCAGCTCTCTCAGCAGGATCACAGTGACTTTAGCATGAGAGCCGTCCAATCTGTGCTGGTCACGGCTGAGTAAGACAGATCTCTGCTCTGTTTCTACTGGACAAACACATTTTCACATTACTTAATGATTCTCTGTCCGTCTAACATACACTACCATTTAAATATTTTGAAACAAGTATCACCAAGACTGAATTTATTCAGTCAAAAGCAACAGTATTCATACTGTGATATACAATTACAGTTGAAAATAGTGTAATTTAAAATTTTATTTATTCTTGTGATGACAAAGCTGAATTATCAGCATCATTACTCCAGTCTTCAGTGTCACATGATCCTTTAGAAATGATTTCCTGCTCAAGAATAATTTCTGATTATTATCAATATTGAAAACAGTTTAGCATTTATTTGAAATAAAAATCATTTGTAGCATTATAAAATGTGTTTATTTTAACTTTTAATCAATTAAATGCATCCTACTGAATTAATAAATAAATGTTATTTTTGTTTTTAATGTTGCTGATGCCAAACCTTTGAGTGGTAGTGTATAAATGACATAAAACATAGAAACATATGCCATGTTTATAGATTAAATATATTTATATATAATATCAATTATATGCACATAAATATATACATGTAAATATTTTCTAAATATATACATGCATGTGTGTGTATTTACATATGCATATTAAATATAAACAGTATACACAGATATAGTATGTAAACAAAAACTTTTATTCTGGATGCGATTAATTGCCATTAATCATTTGCCACTGTTGTTTTCTAACAGGTTTATTGTCTTTGCTTTATAAACAAGTCTTGATTGAGAGTTGATTTGCACATGCTCAGTCACTGTCATGAATAAGCCAGTTGGCACAAAGGCCAATAAAATACAGCCCTATAAGCACATAATTTGGCACGACTGTCATGGCCGACAGCAAAGTCTTCATTAGCCCTGGTCTCAGATCAGTGGCTGTACATCTGGACCTCATTTGTATTTTTCTCAAGTGTGTGCGTGTATCACTAGCACATTTTATTAGTTCTCAAGTTTTATATGCAGCATAAATTTTCTTTAGTGTCTCTTTATTTCATCGTGTCCTTCAGTGATCCAAAATGTCTGTCTTTAAATCAATGTGATTTAGGCTGCTAAACTATTGACAACAATGTATGAACAACTGTAGGCAAGTGTGTTTAATATAGAGAGTTAATGTGAGATCCATATTCTGTGTAAAGTCCCTCCATTTGGGGATGCCCTCATTTGTATAACTGGTATAAAAAATAAAGTAAACAAAGTTTTTTTGAAATTATAAAAAATGCAGAATGTTTTCTGAGGGGTAGAGTTAGGGGTAGGGGTGGGTAAAGTGTATAACTATCTGTATATGAAAACAATAGAAGTCTGTGTAATGTAGATAGCTAAGTAAACATGTGTGTGTGTGTTCAGGTCATTAAAAAGAGAAAGCCCTCACTTGAGCGAGGATGTTGTGCTGATCAGATCTCTGCGAGACTCAAACCTGCCCAAGTTCCTCAAAGATGATGCTGTGCTTTTCAGGTGAGCATTCCCTGTGTTTACAACTCATACAGCTTTTAAAATGTTTTTGAAAGAAGTCTCTTATGCATACAAAGGTTGCATTTATTTTTTTTATCAAAAATACAGTAAAAACAGTATTACTGTGAAATATCTAAAACAGCTGCTTTCTATTTTAATATATTTAACAATGTAATTTATTCATGTGATGCAAATTCTTCAGTGTCAGGTGATTGCTCAGAAATCATTCTGCTATACTGATTTGATGCTCAAGACACATTTATTTTTATGTAATATATATATGTATGTATGTATGAATGTATGTATATATTAAATTTTTCTAAGTAGTGTAGTCATTTCACATGATCTATGATCTCCACCCTGAGGGGGAGCCATCATTATGTAAAATAGCTTTAGCCATCTCATGTGTGCATGCATTATTTTATGCATATTTCTTAAAGTATTATTCATTTCTTTAGCTATAATGATCTGGACAGGTGTTTTTACTATCCAAAAATGTATATTATAACAGCTAATTCAGTTAAATTCAGTTAAAGTCCAAATACTGTATATACATATATATGTGTTCCTGTAGCTCAAATGGTAGAGCATTGCCATTGCAAGTGCAAGGTTGGGGTTTTGAATCCCAGGGAACACATGTTAGGAAAAAATTGTTAGCCTGAATGCAATGTAAGTAGCTTTGGATAAAAGCGTCTGCTCAATGCATTAATTTAATTTAATATATATATATGTGAATCCCTGACTCCCTCTTTTTCTTCCCTAAGTGGCATCATGTCAGACCTCTTTCCATCCCATCACCATCCCAGAACATGACTACAGTGTCCTGCACTCCACTATTCACTCATCCCTCTGCTAGCGTTCCCTTTCAGCATTTCCCAAGCACCATAAGCAAGGTCATCCAACTCTATGAGACCGTGCTGGTCCGCCATGGGGTAATGCTCGTGGGGCACACTGGAAGTGTCAAAACCACTGTCTACCGTGTGCTGGCAGACACTTTGGAGACCCTGTATCATGCTGGCCAACAAAATCCCCTCTACCGCCTTGATAAGAACTATGTGCTCAACCCGAAGTCAGTAAGCATGGGCGAGCTTTACGGGTGGAACGGTCTTATGGTGCTTTGTGTGCAGGCAGCAGTCCAGGACTTCAGTGACGACCCCAAATGGGTGACCAGCAACGGCCTCATGGATGCATAATAAGATGCTCTGCTTGGTGAACAGTGAAAGGATCAAGCTCACGTCTTCCATACACATGATGCTTGAGGTGAGATGCTCAGATGTGCTCATGCTCTCCCTGTTTGTTAAATTCAACAAGCACTTTCTTATTATAATTAGGGGCTAGTCACGCAGGCATACATGCAAGATGTGGCAGTGGCATCTCCTGCCATAGTAAGCTGTTGTGGGATGGTGTGCATTGACTCAGAGGAGCTTAAGTGGTGCCATATAAGTTCAGAAGTGGCTCAGAGGTTTCGCCAAGAAGGTCAAGTCAAGTCAAGTCAACATGTTTAGTTCTTTACAGGTCTACAGCCAGAATGCTTTCATATTTTTACATAAAAAGGTAATGGTTATTTTTTTTCTGCCTAGTCCATCATAATGCTTTCTCCGTTGGCTTATACAGTAGCTATTCCTGTTAAATAACTGATGTGGATCACTGAAGACACCTCCTCTAGGCTTTGACCCTGAAACGAGCACATTGACCTGACTGAGAGGTCATCGTAAAAATTACTGGTTTGAATCTTTTTGTATAGACAGCTATGTCTTCTCTGTCTCCAGTGTCTGTTACATTCGTAAATATGACTGTGGAATATTTCATGAGAAATAGATTGAAGGAAAACAATATGTGCCAGCCATCTATATAAGGATAAAGGGAAGCTGTGGTATTTATTTCAGAAGGTCAGAATGCAGGGGAGAGTGTCATTATTAGTATTCCACAGAGCGAGAGAAAAGGGAGGAGGGAGAGTGGAAAAAAGGAGGTGGAGAATTTGAGATGAACAAGGGTGCTAGAACCAGCCCTTATAATAAAGGCTCCAGAAGAAACCTTTAATAGACTCTAGTGGGTTAACAGCATTGCTACTTATTTAAAAAACGTTTGATTGTTACATTACAGGACCCAAGTGATGTTTTGAGACCAGAATATCATACCCTAACTTTAACCCTAATCTATCTATCTATCTATCTATCTATCTATCTATCTATCTATCTATCTATCTATCTATCTATCTATCTATCTATCTATCTATCTATCTATCTATCTATCTATCTATCTATCTATCTATCTATCTATCTATCTATGACAGAGAAAAGTTCTTCTGCAAGGAGATACACGTAAGCAACAGACACTTACAGATAAAAAATGTAACCATGTGTCATGTTTCTTTCAGAGATATTAAAAGATTTGTCCTTGTTTCACTTCACTGGGTCAGAATTGGTAAACAAAAACTATTTCTTATTCATAACCTGTTTTTGGTAATATAAGGAAATAAATAAACAAAAAACATACAGTACAACCACTGTAATTCGAGTCTAATTCATGAACAAATTACTTATATAAAGCACTTTTTTCAAATAAATCTTCCTCACAAATCGATCTCAGTCCAATTAGATATTTTTGAATCAGTCTAAAGGCCCATTCACATAATTACAACGATAACTGAAAATAACTATAACAGTAAGTTTTAATAATCATTCTAATTTTAGAAAAACAGCAAAGTCCACAATGCAACCTAACTATGACGAAACAGAGGAACGATATCATTGGATATTATTTTTTTTAGTGTAAAAAACATTGACAGCCAATCAGAATCTGTCCTGCATTTGGTCTGGATGTTAAGATAAGTCCTATGCTTATTTTACTTTTGGTTTTATTGACATTGTTTTTTTTTGTCATGTCAAATCCAAAACTAACTTTATGTGTAAATCTGATTAAATAAAATGATGATATATATTTTAATACACTATATGTATATCTGTATGGTACCCACAGTTGTAGTGTTGTTTTGATATAGCACTGTATAATTAGCATTAATTATTAAGGGTCAGGGGCCAAATTGTTAAATAGAACCAGAATTTTTATTTTCCTTAAGATTCCCTTCCCTAATCCTGCACATCTGCTCTGAGATCAGTAGTTTGCGTAGAAAGCCTGATGGACTTAATTCCAATTTTATCAAGCATTTTAATCGTTAAACATTTTCTCACTTTCCTCCTCACTGTGTTTCTCTATGGCCATAGAAAATAATGTATGTTGTAACGTTTATCATATAATGAGTGGGAATAATGCTTGATGTTTGAAGTAGCTGCTCTCAATGATGCTTAACTATGTATTTTTCACAAACCAGCATCGAGTAAACCCTGTGCTCGTTGAACACACTCATACACACATACAAACGAAGATAAAAGTGCATAAAATAAACAAGGAAAATTAGGCGATTTGGCAAGGTTACAGAGAAATATGGTGATCTGAGATGTTGTAGTCAACCCCAATACTCATCCATCTCAAATATGAGTTATGATAAATAAATAAAAGACAGAAATATGATGAGAAACGAATCTGCTGAGGATTAAAAGAATGATTCGTGAGTCTCTGATGAGTTTTACCCTTGGACAAACTCATTTGGGTTAGTGTAGCTCTTTGGTGGCTGAAGATGACACTGGTTTGACTTTGACACAGCAACATTTCCTGAATGATTTTTCTGTCATTTGATGAGTAATTGGTCATTAAGTTTTCCAGCTGTCATGAATGCTCCCATTTTAATTCGGGTTTTAATCAATATTACATTCATTTCTTCTAGTAAAGATTTGATGAGATCAGTGGAAGTGTCAAAAAAAGTTAAATGATGTCCCCTTGGATATTTCATATGCACTTATTCGCCGCCTTCTCTTTCCTTTTCCTCACATTAGGATATGACCATAGCTGCATCCTGTGTGCCTCCTGGTGGAGGGTCGAAATCCGGTGACCCCTCGTTTCATCCGCCTTTTCAGCATGCTGTGCCTTCCAACGCCTTCGAGCAGAGCCTCAAACTGATTTTTAAGGTCAGCCATATGGTAGCACTCATTTTGAATGAACATTTTACTTTTAAAGTCAACTTAATAATCAAAATTGACCTATTTTCTGTATTTTCCTAATGCATGTTTTTAGTCTTATTACACTTGATTCACTGGTACATGTTATTCTAAATATAATACATATTTTGCATTAGAAACAACTTTTTTTGTTTGATAAAGTGATGATTTCCCTTGTAACCACCTGGCTATAAAACATCCAGTCACGTCCCTCTGGATGAAATCAAGTCCTGTCCTACTTTTTTCTCATTGAATTTCCTGTTTCACTCCTAATTATGTCACGTAAATGTATGACAGTCAAAGGGTTTCCAATGCTGTTTCATCATGTTGACTTTAAAGCTGATGCAGGTTGTGTCTGATGATTCTGGAGACATCAAAGACTGAATCGTCCTGTTGACTTGGAAAAGTCAATCATCTTGAGCCAATTTAAACTGTGTTCAAAAACCTGGTGAGCTGCCTACATAGACAGCATATTAAAGCTGGAAGTATGCTTCACTTGTGTTTGAAATGATGAACATAACATACGTGGATGAGCTGAGAGATATATCAATAAGCCTACTTGTATTTCATTCAACACTAAAAAGTATAGATGAAAACATAATTGGTAACACTTTATTTTAAAGACCAATTCTGACTATAACTATTAGCTGATAAAAAAACATGCACATTACTTGAAAACTGGCTGTTTATTAACACTTATAAAGCCTGTATTAATGTCTTATTCTGCATGACCATATATTACATCCCTAAATCCGACTCCATACCTAAACATAACAACTACTGCACCTTACTATTAATAAGCAGTTAATTAAGATTGTATTGAGGGAAAACTCTTAGTTAATAGTGAATATGTGTTCCCTAATCTAAAGATTTCTTTAAAATTCTTTCAGAAGTTTTATTCATCCTCAGGCCATCCAAGATTTAGATGAGTTTTTTTTCTTCATAAGAACAGTTTTTGAGAACTGTATCATCACAACAATCTACAAGTAATCTATACAAATCTGCTATCAATTTACATCTTGAAAAAGATGTGTAAGAAATAAATCCATCATTACATAAAGGCATTTTTAATGTCCTCTATCTGTAGTATTGGTCTGAATCAGCAGAGAAATATGCACACATCAAGCACTGCCCCCCCCCCCCAAAAAAAAATAAAAAAATAAAAATAAAAATAAAAAAAATATGGAATGGACTTATTTCATTGGAGGAAGGGCTATTATGGATTATGGAGTAATATTTTGGCCAGAATCAACTATTTAAATTTAAATGCCTAAGTAATGGTCTGTTACTTACAAACACAAAGCAAGTGATGGGATGCTACATTTCTCCAAATCTGTTCTGATTAAACAAACTCATCTACATATTGATAAACTGAGGGTGAATACATTTTCAGCAAATTTTCATTTTGGGGTGAACTATTCCTTAAAAGAACAGCCAGTAAAACAAGCAAAGCACAGCTTTTGTAACCACTTTTGCAATCACCTTTATAAATTAATAAATAAATTCAACACGTTTGAATATTGTTCAGTAGACATGACCTTTCATCTGAGTAATTAGGCTTCCTCATTAGGACAACCCACCAACTAGACAAGTTTTACAATCTGCAGTTTTCCACATCTCTAGGAGCTTCCTATATGGAAAGTTGGAAAGTTAATGGCAGAGTTACACATTAGTTATTGGAACGGAGCTGTCCTTGGTTCTGAAACCATTGCCTGAGAGCAGGAGCTGTCCATGGTCCTGAAATGAGAAGAGTGCAGAAACTGATTACTGCTGGAGCTGTCCATAGTACCAAAAGCCTTCAGACATTTCACACTTTGAAATATTACTCTCATAAGCTTTACATGTGCTCTGTAGACTGACTGTTTTTATATATTTGCATGTTTGTAGGCAATTGTTGGTGCATTTCTCACTGAATTCCCCATAACCGTGAAGTAGGCAGCTGACTGCATTGTGGATACTGCTGTTGAGATCTACCATGGTGTAGACCTGCTGCCCACACTAGCCAAATCTTAGTACGTTTTCAACCTTAGATACCTCTCTAAATCTGTGAAGGATAAGAAACACACAAACAAGTGAACAAAGACATACCTACAGAAACATTTCAGACATTTGGGAAGAATTTATAAAGACTGTCATTCATATATTGCATGCAAATAATTTAAAACCTGGTCAATTTCACAATGCTTTCAAAACATGTGAATCAGTCCATCATTTTTGGAGATTTCATCAAGGGAGAAGTGTTTTGGTGAAATTTCATGATGCGTCTGCATCTGACAGTCTGTCACTGTTTTATATTTTCATTGCTTTCTGTGGCATATTGTAACACATGTCTAGGTACGCAAGCATCTTGCCTTTCATCTGGTGATCACAAAAGCAGGAGTTCAGCTGACCATGCCATTCAAACTGGGCTTCTGGATCAGTTTATTGATGTAATGTTTTGATTTTCCTTCTTTTCTTGCCATTCATCCCTTCCTCTGTCAACATAATCACTCACATGATTTGGCAGGAACATGGAAATGCCCTGTTAGTTGGTTTGGGAGGCAGAGGAAAGCAATCTCTTACACATCTGGCTGCTCACATGTGTGGTTACGGCTGCTTTTAGATTGACCTGAGCTGTGGTTATAATTACGAGAGCTTCCATGAAGACCTTCGTAAACTTTACAAAATGGCAGGTGTGGAAGGCCGGGACATGGTTTTTCTCTTTACAGACACTCAGGTATAGCAAAAGAGAAGTTTGCTGATAAATAACTTCAACTAATTTGTCAAAAAAAAAGATAAAAATGTATTCGTAATATGAATAGAAACTAACAGTATCTTTATACTAAAATAACACTCCTTAAAAAAAAAATAATATATATATATATATATTATTTTTTTTTTAAGGAGTGTTATTTTAGTATAAAGATACTGTTAGTTTCTATTCATATTACGAATACATTTTTATTTTTAAATTGAAATTTTTATGTTACATTTTTAGTAATTTTATTGTGATTTTGTCATTTTTGTTTTTAATACTGTTTGTGACTTAATAGTCTTTTTTCATTTTACTACTGCTTTAGTTTTAGTTGTTTTAGTGCATCAAATTAAACTAAATTAAAATGAGAAATGTCTTGGCAACTAGCTGAAATGGCATATGTGTGTACAGGAGAAGATGAAATATGAAAATTGGCTCATTTTGTATTGCATTCAACGGTAGCATCAGTATCCATGACATTACTGCGCCATTCTTCAAGGACAACAGCCATTGTTTGTCTTCACTGTCAATTCAATGCCAGTTTACACTGTTCTTTTTAATATTTCCATTTCTTTAATGATGTGACTTGAACTAATGTTTTGTAATATGGAATGTTTATCCTATAGTCTAACCCAATAACACACCTCTCCAAAAGCCTCCTGTAACCAATTCACAAGTTATGATTTATTGATATGTGGATATGAATCTGGATGCAGAGAGGTTTTCTCTGAGCTGTGTAATAGACAGTAGGTCATTTCTGTTATGACTCCGGGCTCTCTGCCAGTACTGCCCCATGAAAGCAGAGACGGCTCCAGTTTTGTGATTCAGCATACAGGCTCTGCAGCAGTAATGACCCTCTAAATTATTTCATAAACAGTTCCTAACGAGACAGATGCAAGCTGGTTCTATAGCCAAGAGATAGGTGATGTGAGGTGTGCATTTGTGTGCCCATCTGTAAGGCTAATTACTAATGGGAACCAGTGTTTGATTGAATAGGCTGTATTAAATGCCATTTATTTGAGTGTTTGCATAGACTGAAATGAGTAAATACTCTTCAGTGTTTTCGATAGATTGTTTATTGTTTATTTATTGTTTTAAGTGCCATTAGAGGGTGTTTGACCTTTCAGTTTAAATTCTGTACCTGAAATACCCATGCGTCTCTGTGTGTGTGTGTGTGTGTGTGTGTGTGTGTGTGTGTGTGTGTGTGTGTGTGTGTGTGTGTGTGTGTGTGTGTGTGTGTGTGTGTGTGTGTGTTTTTTATTCTGGATTTAACATATGAAAGAAGAAGTAAAAGATTTTTTAAATCAAAATAATTTATTCTTGCTCACAGTATATCATAAAAGCATGCATGGAAAACAGGTCACAATATTAGGTTTTCACAATTATCATGGCCCAAAGAATTCACTATTGTGGTATATACATAAAATGCTTAAAAATAAATAAATTATGCTATCAATTTTGGCCAGTCTTTTACACTCAATATATGTATGCAGGGAGACAGGGAGAGACTGAGTTTGTAAACCTAACTGTATAAAAAGAACTGTGGACTGGGATGATTGACACCCCATCATTTTCACAAAAAAAACTCCCACATTGCTGATTTTTTTTTTAAAGTGGGTGGAGTGTCTTGCATTAGTCTTTAAGTTTCTCTCTCTGGGCTCTAACCAATTATTAAATTTTTTGACAGGTGGCGACCAGCATTAAGGTGCAGTACCATCACCTTTCAAACAGTAGTAGTATTGATCAGTGATCAGTTTTCAAAATTGCGTATCATCGATACCAGTATTTTGCAACACTTTAAATGAAGAAGCTCAAAAAAGTAGTTCTTCCAACTTTCGCACTAGTTTATGTCCTATGATAGGTTTGCATAAGGAACAGACTGAAAAATAAGACATCCTCTCTGCTTTAATATTTCATTTTCAACTCGGTGTGCTGCTTTGGTTCTTGAAAGTGATGCTGTTTGACCATGCAATTTGTTTTTCTAATCTGTTTTAGATTGTGGTGGAAGAGTTCCTGGAGGACATTAATAACATGCTGAACTCTGGTGAAGTACCAAACCTCTTTGAGAAGGGCGAACTAAAACAGTTGCTGGCTGCTGTTAGCCCCAAGGCTAAAGAGGCCGGCGTCTCAGAGGGAAACAGGGATGAGGTACATGATACAACTAGTAACCCCCCAATCTTGCCACATGACAACAACCAAGGCATTTAACCAAGTGCAAGCTACTTTATCTTTGTTTATGTCTTTGTGTCTTCAGGTCTCCAGTTCTTTATCTCTTGTGTACTTGAGAAGCTGCACATGCTGTGTATGAGCCCTGTAGGTGACTCTTTCCACTCAAGCTGATGCATGTTCCCCTCGCTAGTAAACTGCTGCACCGTAGATTGGTTTGGACAGGTCAGAATCCACCTCCTCTCTTTTAACACTCTTTGTTCCTTTCAGACAGAACATTTTCAAATCAAAGTCAGTGAGCAGTGAATTCATTAAACACGTTACTGCTAAACCGCTGCGCCTGCAAACCCGTGTTCTTTTCACGTATACAATACCCCCCGCAACCAAACCTACCCATGCAGTGAAATAGTGCTTCACTGTGCATATTTAAATTAAGTCATTGTTATTCTTTTTAGCACAAACGTTTCCTCTCTATGAAATCATTTTCATATAGAGGAAATGTGTGCATTAAAAAGAATAGCAATTACTTAATTTCAGTATGCACAGGCACAGTGCATGACAGCTTATTACAGATTGTGCATTATGCGCAAAAATCTGTGCTATTTACAGAAAGTAGGTGGTAGGCAGAGTTTTAAAGTTTTTTTTTATTTTAGTTTTTTTTTTTTTTTTTACAATGCAGTTGTGTTCAGCAATCATTGTTGGGCTTGTTTGTTTAACTTGTTTAGTGAATTTGATGTTAAATCAACAGACAGCATATGCAGACAACACCGTCATTGGGTGCAGTTAATTCTTAGTGAACTCCACTTTAAGTAACTGAAAGAAAATAGAAATTTATTGAAACCTGGAGGCATCCTAAAATACCTGCATTATTTCTAGCCAATTTTTCACCAAGGCATCCTTACTGCCACCCAACATTTTTGAATGGTAGTTTATCTCCTCAACTACTATTATTATTATTATTATTATTATTATTATTATTAAATAATCATAGACACCTAGTTCTATCCCTGTATATCTATCACACTATGTCTGTCACACACTGAATAATTGTGTGTTGCACAAAAATATACAACTGAGTTTTCAAGTGACCAGTCTAGTTTTTTTCTACATTAAGAATATGAGCACATTCTCCAGGACCAATCAGTCCAGAAATGGCATGGGACTTTGATAAGGGAAATTGCTACCCCAGTCCCTAATTTACATATTAAAGAGTCACTTATGCCATACAGGCAGCAATATACCATGATGATAAGGAGCAACTCTCATTCTTGCTCATGTATATATTTTAAAAAGACTGCTTATGCATTTCGCCCTCACTCACCCCTACCAGTCCATCACTGCAGTTCTCTGTTTTTACAGTAATCACGGTTGGGAACAGGGTTCATGTAAGTAGCTGATCTGCTTATGTCTAATAAGAACATATCAGTGTGATTTTTGACTGTTGTTGGTTTAGGCCATGAGAGAGAGAGAAAGAGAAAGGAAACAGCTAAAGAATGCAAACATGCATTGTGCTTTCTCGAGTTTACTTAATAAAATAGATTATGCAGTAGTTCTGTTCCTTGAATCTGATTGGCTGAGTGACGTTCCAAGTGTGCTGATATAGAGTAACTCCATATCAAGTTTTATGTATATGCATTAAAAACACCTGATGTAAATGTTCACTTTTCTTCATTATGCCATTTTAAATTAAAGTAATGTTTAAGTGGTGTAATGGGCAAATCACAGTTTACATATGCAGAAAATGTGTAATAATAATAAAAAAAGATTACAAATTATGTAAAAAAAAAAAAAAAAAAGATCTTCAGTGAATGGCAAAACAAATACATATTTTTAGCAAATTTATAAGCGATGCTTAAATTAAAAAACAAAAACAAATGTAAAAAATAAATTCTACACTGAAAAACTGCAGCAAACAATTTTCCCTTTATCACAATTTTTGTAATTAAATTTCAGTTATCTAACAAAGAAATGCCACTCAAATCTGCAGTCTCTGTCCCTTTTTTTCTTGACAAGAAATGCATTTATCAAACTATGCATGCATACGCAGCACATAAAAACATCTCTCAAATGCATGTACTAAAATATATTCTGTAATTCGAGATCACAATACAGTATAAGGCACAAACAGATATGTATTATTTATATGTAATTTAATGCACAAATGTGAGCACAGTGCACTTATGCAAAAAAAAAAAAAAAAAAAAAAAAAAGTGCACATAAGTGCACTGTGCTCACATTTGTGCATTAAATTACATATAAATAATACATATCTGCTTGTGCCTTATAGTGTATTGTGATGTTTTTTTTTTTTTTTTTTTTTTTTTAAACCATTTAAATGCATAAAATAATTCATTTTATATCCTGCCATTTATGTCTACTGAGAGCAAGACTTTGTGAGTTTTCAGAGGCTGAGTGACTAATAATTCTTTAATGAGCCCTTTTATTAAAATACCTGGAGGTGAGGATTAATATTATTTGAGTATTATTTGATTTAATTCACAAATATCTCAGTTACAGTTAAATAGAAATTAATTGTACTCAGTTGTGTTTTAGGTAGTAAAACAGTCCTGTACATTATAGTCAAACGTATTTTTTATTTTGAAATAATGAAGATTTCTGTGCCACCCCAGACTGGTTACTGGCCCCTCCCTGGCCACCCCTATGAACACATCCTGGCTCCGCCACTGTTTCAGTGATGTCATCGTCCAGCTCTGTGCAGTTAACTTCCAATAATGTCTTTAAAGTCAAGTTAACAATGTAGACTTGTGGCTGTTTGGTTGAGAGGGGCGTTTTGTTAATTAATCTAATGTGTGTGTGATTTGATTTGATTTTATTTGTTGTGTTGTTCGTTGTTGTGATGAGTTTGTTGGTGTGATGAATGGCTCTGTGCTGGTCAGCTGAAAGCTGCTCATTAGTGTAAAGCGGCAAGCCAGTTTGTTTGTTCACTCTTTTTGAACAAAAAAGTTTGTTTCCATCAGCGTGTGTTTGTTTATATACACACCCACAAAAACACACACTCACACTCACCCTTCATATTTCAAGGTGACCGCTATGGTTCTTGCAGAATTAAATAAAAGAATATTCTATTATAATGTCTCCAGTGCAATCTGAATGCTGTTTTTGAATTCGGTAAATTATGTTGTCATTATCATAAGCGATCTGTCAAGGGGATGAAGTATTAAAGTAATTTACCCTTCTGAGCTAGACTTGTACAGGTATGTGTGAAATGTTATGTGTTTGCCTGCATAGACTAGAGATTGTGTATAAAATGGTCTTACTAAACTACAAATTAATCTCTGTTCTTGAGCCCATACTTGAACAGAAATCGATCGAAGTCAGTGCTCTCATGGAGAATCTCACTTTGGGTCAAGGGAACGCTGACCAGGTGTGTGTATTACTCATAAATCAATCATTCCTCCTCTGTTTTCATATATGAAATCCTGATTTTACCAGATTTAGCTCCACTTTGGAAATCCCAAATCAAATTAAAACTTAGATTTTTCATGATATGAACTCAATATTACTTTGAAGAAAAAAGTAAGATAAAGGCAGAGGAGACTCAAGCCATTGCAGATGATTGACAGCGTGATTTAGACTCAACAAGACCCTGAATGCCCTTGATAAAGCTCAGTTATCAGATCCGTGTCTTCACCAAACCACCAGACCTCAACATCACTGTGATAGAGGCAGTGGTGTGCATCCTGCTCAACAACAAGTGAGATCCATCTTTATATTATATTATATTTTTACATGCAGCAGGAAGGAGTCCTAAAACCCAGAAGTGCTTTTCCATCGTCCGGAAGTCAGTGGGTTATTTGAATGGTTTTTAGTTTAATGCTTGAAAAAAAGCACTGCGCTGCCATCGCATTGAGCATGTGATAGATAATAGATAAGACTTATCTAAAGAAACCTAAATGAGCAGAAATTACTGGGGTTTTTTTTATTTATTTTTTTTTTATTTTTTTTACATCTACAATGGCACAGATTCAAAGTAGGTTGATAAAGTTTTAGTATTACATATTTTTAGGTGTCTATTCTAGCGGCTGTGCAACATCAGGGCACGTCATCAATCATCAATATTATTAACTTTATAAGAAAGCAATTTAATGGGCGTTTAAAATGTCATAGACTATAAAATCTGTGCTCCTGTTTCTCCACCTCGCTCTCTCTCTCTCTGCATTTATTTTATCCTTCTAATTGTTCAATTTGCTTATGATATTAAACCTGTGCTATATCTAAGTAGAGTCTAATCTCAATATGATATAAAAATGTACTTTTTTTTAATACATGTTCCTTACTGTGAACAATTCATAAACGTAGTCCACATTCATGATGCACTTAATTTTCAATGGATAAAATCAAGCCTTTTTGCATTAAACATCCAGTTTAACATTACAGACTGAAATGTGTTGTGGATGGCATTTCATATTGACTTAAACATAATAACTTGTAATACTAATATTACAGTGTGCAGTTCATAAGTTGTTTAAAATTAGAAACTTCTAATTGCTCTATATTAACATTTTATATGATTTTAAAATATAAACTCCAGTACATAATTAGATACACTCTCTGTATATTGCCTGTTTTTTTTTCAGGTGTTAAATATTTATGAGTTAATTGCATGTGATTTGTTTTGGTGCGACTGGAAATCACCTGTGTTAAATCATCTGTTATTCTAATCGCCTTTGTATTACAGTTTCAGCTGCGTTCTCATCCTGCTGGTGCTAAATCTAATCATGTAATTAAGGGGTCGGTGGAGAGGATCTGGAGGTGTTGTAATATGTTGAACATTCAGAGATACCCAACCATAATCATTTGTCAAAAGAAAAGACCAAGATTCACATTAAAATACCTCAGACGAGCATTGTAGGATTTGAACATTAATAAGACTTTTTTGTCATGAAACTGAATGTACATCATATTTTTCAGTTTTTACAAATAAGGCAGCTGTATGAATCACACTTTCTGAAAAATATTCAGGAATATAGATACCATTTTAATGCATTTGCAGGATTTGCAGGAGCAGCTTGAGTCCAGTGTGGCTGAGAAAGACATGCTGAGAGAGAGAGAGAGAGAGAGAGAGAGAGAGAGAGAGAGAGAGAGATGAAGAGACAGGTGTAACTGCATAATTATTGAATTTGATAAAATGTGTTACTGAGGGCACTAAATGATAATACTACAATAACAGAAAGCAAGAAATTGTGTTGGGGCCAAATAAAGGGATTTACAATGGATAATGAAATTGAGTAGATGATTGAAGAATGCTATTTTGTGGGTTACTGTACAAAGTGGAGTCAATTAGATTTACATTTAAAACAAATGAGAGTGCTCATGAATAAATGAGAGTGGATTATTCATTTTTGCAGGCCAAAACCAATGTTTTTTTGTACAGGGTTATGGTTAAATGTCAACAAACTCAAGATGTTTTTGGATTATATTCTACATGAAAACGACTTTGATTATCACCACGAATAAATCATAAACTGGCCATGTTTTTTGCAATAATCCAATGAAAAGCCAATGGAAAAAAGGGTTTTTATGTGATGCTAACTTCCCTGCAGTGTTCTGTATTCAGTGTGGGTTTAGTAATTGTGGAATTTTGTGTTTATGTCTGAATTTCTATACATATTTATGTTATTTTTAAGTATATACAAAACTGCATATTTTTTCACGTCAACAAGTTGTCAAAATAAAACTTATCCCGAACGGTGAATGGAAGTAACGTGGAGCTACACTTTGAACTTCATGTTTCGCATTTCATAGCCTCTGTGTTATCAGGACACAGTGAATGTGTCAGGTGAAGGGCTTCTCTAATAGCTGAGTGTTGTTCGGTTGGTTTGAGATGTTGTCAAAATGGTATGAAGAAACAGCCTTTGCAACTCATATAGGAAAAAAACAGCTTCCCTGCATTACCATACAAATATCTTTCTCCCATTCCAGCCTCTCCGTTTTCATTACTGTCCTCCGGTTTCAGCACATTTGCCCGCCGTTTTCCTTTTTTCCTCCTTTCTTTCTTGTCATTTGTGCTTTACTCTCTCTCCATCTGTCTGTCTCTTTAGGGAGACTTCTGTCTTCTGGAGAGACTGAAACAGACATTCAAACATCAGACTGTCACACATTTACATACACACACATAGCATGACACAAACACTCTAAACTCAACTCATCTCCGCTTTACTTCGTGGCATTGATACTTAGATTCCAAATGCACATCACACACACACACACACACACACACACACACACACACACACACACACACACCACACTTCTATATAGTACAATACTTCATTTCAGCAAAATCAGAACCCAGATTCCTTACAAAGGGATGTCTGTCTCATCCTTTCCATCTGATAAAGACGTTTTGCTTTATCTATCTGTCTTTCTAAGTCTTTCTATGTAAAGAATTGTCATTATCTTTATATTATGGCCAATGATGTGACACTATCTAATAAATGAATTACATTTATATCTTATTTTATTTATTTTAATTATCTGTTAATTTATTTACATGTGTTACTGTAAAATCCATAAGCAATGAAATTAATAAACAAGAATGGAATACAGCTCTTCTAGAATGAGCATGTAATTCATTTGTGATTTTAATATTGATATTTTATTTGGATAATTAACATTTTGGGGCATGCAACCATCATAATGAAGGAAAAAGCACGGGGCCAAAAAAAAAATAAAACAATTATAATGGTATTAATGAATCATTAAATTAGTAAAACACTTAAAATGCACAGTTTGTATTCTGTTTTCAAGGAGAAATGAAATATGCTATTGCTTTTTACAGTCATGCAGTTTTGCCTTTCACATTTTGTACCTATAGGAAAATCGTTGGATATGGTCTAAAGAGACAAAGAATGGTCTAAAGGTGATCAAACTTACCGATGCAGGTTGCAGGTGCTGACAACTGATATCTGATTGCCTTTGAATGGTTTAATAAGGTCTTGAATGATTCTGAGGTGAGTTTATTAATTCTGACTCTTGCCAGATGTGACTTTCTGACTAATCTAGTTTTGGTCATGTCTGTTTTCACTGCTGACAACTGAGGCGTATAGTTTTCCCCCAGCATCTATTATTAGATCAGTTTTAAGAAAAGATTGCATCTAAATCATACCAAGAGTTCTAACATAAAAATGAATATTTTTCATATGTGCAAAATGAACATATATCATGCATATATCATACAGCTAAAAGAAACTCTGGACCCTGCTCTGGAGCCCATTGTTCTGAAGCAGACCTTTGTGTCAGGTGGAAGAACATTGATCCGTCTGGAAGATTCTGACATTGACTATAAAAAAGCCTCAGTTTCTACATGACCACCAAAATGGCCAATCCCCACGTCCTCCCAGAGTTGAAAAAAATAAAATAAAATAAAAACAAAAAGTTATATTTACATTTTTTGTTTTGATTTCTTTAATAATATAAATTTGTTGTATGCACAAAATTCGTCTGTCACCACCAGTAAAAAAGAGAATCAAGTATGTGACTGATAATTCATTCTTCATTCCCCACAGTCTTTGTTACATTTAATTAGAATCAATGTTTCATTAGCAGCACTATGTTTAATTCATTCTCTCAAAATTGCAGGGGGGTTTTAGAAAGCATTCTGGGGTCAAGGTTGACACCTGTTTAAGCTCAACTAGATTTGGCCGTGTAGCAAAGTGGACACGGCTGGCACCAAGCCTTCACTTATCTGTTGTGACACCACCTTGCGCACCAATCCCTCGCTGGCTTCATGCCATAGCAACTCTGACTGCAAAAATTCTGGGGTGGATGCGGATCAGCGCCCACCTGCCAAGAGACAATGCCCTCGCAATCATAACAGACAGGGCCACGGGCAACAGTGCTTGCAGCAGGCAGAGAGCACAGAGACAGATACGGTTGTCTGTCAGATAAGGACGTGCGGTTATAAGCTCCAGCATTGGAGACAGGACAGACCTGTCATTTCAGCTTTTATTAAGGGAGATGATCTGTGCTGACAGACCAGTCTGGACAAAAGAAAACATTCTCACAGACAGACAGCAAATACAAAGCACACAGGACCAATGAAAGCACAAAGTGTGCCTCGAGGATTTTTAGAGATGAAAGAGAGCTGCATCTCTTGGGGGATACGTTTAGCAGATAATGCCAATCATTATTGATATGCTCCTTGAGAATACATGTTTGTGCTTTTTAGAACTAGGGGTCATTTAGAACAGCTTTCATCATTGTATCATTAATATCTGAATGATGACGAGCTGGGGGCAATCAGAAGTTATTTGTGTAGCTCGCTTTCAATTAATGTTGATGGTACGAGATATGTAGTTATATTTTGTGCCCTTTAAGCATTGCATCCATAATTGTTTTGTGATGTATTTTCTATGTCAGGTGTGGGTCAAACTTCACTTTTACCAAGTATGAACTGGAGGATCAAATCCTCAGTTAATCCTGTGCTTTAGCTATTCAGATTCAATATGAAAACATTATTTTTTGATTTTTTTTTTTTAATTAAGGTGGGAAAAAATTATCTTATGCTATATTATTGACAAATCTTGGATTCAGTCTTTTTGTCACCTTTGTTTTTGTTTTCATTTAGAACAGATTTTTGGAACTTCGGTTCATACAACTCGTTGATCTGGGCTTATGCACCGAACACACGTCGATAAAAATATTAAATCCAATATTTGAGATCTATAAGCAAATTTGTTTTTAGGCTAGTCATTTTTTACTAAAAAGTGTAACAAGAGGGGCGTATGTTTTAGACCAATGTGGTGTAAAGGTCTAAAATATTCAGCTAGGAGACAGCTGCCGAATCAGAAGTGTTTCTTTCTCTCAAAGCAAGAAGTGATAGAATAATACAGTACCATAAGTGTTGTAGATTTCTGAGTCTTTGCATTTAAATCATGCTCTGTGGATTTGAAAACCATTACCTCCATGGCACCCCTAAATTATTATAGACATTATTATTGATGTATTTTCTCCACTGTTCATCTATAGTTCAGACACTCAAAGCCATTGAGGATCAAATTCTCAAAGTGCTCTTTACCTCTGAGGGCAACATTCTCGACAATAATTTGTTCTTTACTGATTTTCAGCGTGAAGAAAGTATTTAAAGACTTAGACATCAGTAGGTCAATACTTATTATGTAAAGCAGCAGAAGATTGTGCTTGAACATGTGGTCCCTCTAAAGAAATCTGAATTCATACACTACCTTGCAAACATTTGGGGTTGGTAAGATTTCATTTTTTTTTTTTTTTTTTTGTCTAAGTCTCTTATGCTCATCAAGGATATATTTATTTGATAAAAATACAGTAAAAACTGTAATATTTTGAACTGTCATTACAATTTAAAATACTATTATTATAAGAATATAAAATACTGTTTAATAAATAGTTTTCTGTTTTAATGTATCTTAAAATGTATCCTGTTTCAAAGCCATTTGGTGCTCAAGAAATATTTTGGTTGAAAACAGTTGCGCGGTATTTTTGTGGAAACCATTATCATGTTTTCCAATTCATTCTCTGATATATAAATGCAGTTCAAAAGAACATTTATTTTTCTTCATAACAATGTAAGTCTTTATGGGCACTTTTGATCAATTTAATGCATCCTTACTGAATAAAAGTTTTCATTTCTGACAAAAAATAAAATAAAAAAATAATTGACCCCAATTGTTTTTTAACTATAATCTAAATTCACTAACATTCACTTCAATTAAAATGTATTGCAAACTAATCTGACAAAACCAAAGTTTTTTTCTGAAAAGGTCTTGCATCATTTGTTTTCAGAAGCCACTTTGTTTGATAATTTATATAATTAAATTACATTAATTCTTTTTAAGTGTCCAAACTCTTTTATGTTGCCACAGAATTGTCACAAAACCTTTTTTTCCACTATGCTAATGACTGCTGCTGCATACGAAATGGAGAGGTTTACTTCACAAACACTGCAAATGTAACAGTTAACTAAAAAGATTATGTGTTCAGTTATTATTATTATTTTGAGTGAGGGCTGACACATTTTATATCATGGCTTTTCTTCTGAGGACAGGATTTGGAAATGGAAAAAATTAAATGTCTAAATGTCACAAACAACTCGACATGAACATTTTACCATATTTTTCTATAATTTCTGTAAAATTTCACTTGATACTATAGAAACATATACTTCTATAGTTTTGCAGTACAGTAGAGTTGTGCCACGTTCATGTGTTTCAGTGTTGCTTTTTGCTTTCACTGCGCACAATTCATTTTTAGTAAGTTACCCCGACATACAGTAGTGTGTTTACGCCAGACCTGAGCAAGCTGAAGGATCAGAGGCACAGATTGCATGCCACCCACAGAAAGTAATGAAAGGCTGGAGGTTCAGATAGATTGATAGATTAACAAAAGGTTGGACTGGCAATGAATGATATATCCGTCTTAAAGACAAAAACAGCTCTGTCTCAGTCTGACACCTCTGCTACTGTCTCATGCATCTCTGTGACACTGATACTGCTGTCAATGTAAATGGCTTTACATTTCCTTTTGCATTTTAAGAGCTCTTTATAAAACACATCAATCTGTCAAGTCATTACTTTTGTCTCTGTTTGAAATATAACACTTACATTTGACATGCAACAAATCGGCTGACAATTTATATTCTATTCCTCTTGCACAGATGACATCTCATGCCATTAAGTCTCAGCTGGGGCTAAGACAGAGACGACAGAGGAGATGATCAACGCAGCCAGAGAGAAGTATCGCTCTGATGCCACACGTGGCTTCATCATGTACTTTGTCATTGCAAACCTGTCTGAGATTGACCCCCAGAGACCCCAGATCTCCCTGAAGTACTTTAAACAGGTAATTTCAATCTAGAGCAATCATTCTAAAACAGTATTTCAGGATGTTATACTATATAAAAGATGTTATACTATATAAAAGTTTTTTTTTTATTCTTTCATTTAACCCCACTGACCCAAACTGCTTGTCCAAAGGGATTTTCAGTGCTTCAATGTATACATTTTGCCAGTTTATACATTCCCTTGAAATTTCTTTGCAGTTGTTCAACAATACTAGAGAAGCACAAAGATCTGAGCATGAGATGACAGATCCTGTTGGTTCAGACTCTGCTGAGCGCCTTCACAAACGTGTCCCGTGGCCTTTTTGAGCAGCACAAGGCCATCTACAGCTTCATGCTGTGTGTGGAGATCATGATGCAGAGAGGAGAGATCTCCCAGCAGGAGTGACAGTACTTCCTGCGAGGGGCTGGAGGCTTGGAGAAGGTCAGGGAGATCGAAAGAGTATATGTGATGACAAAGAAAGAAAGAACACCTGTGTGTGTGTGTGTGTGTGTGTGTGTGTGTGTGTGAGAGAGAGAGAGAGAGAGAGAGAGAGAGAGAGAGAGAGAGTGCTTATTATAATTATGTAGAAGGCATTTATCATTCTACCAGTCATGAATGCGATTTAATTGTGTTAATTGTTAGATTGTAGAGCTGTTTTCTAATTTTTCCCTTTCCTCAGGGCCCTGCGTTATCTGTCCCCATTAAAACAGCATCTCTCAAATGCCCCATGCTGTTACTTTATATTGTTTTAGTGAAGCAATATATTTTTGCATGTTTTCCAGTAACCAGAGCCTAGTTCTGTTGCGAAGGCAAGCATCTCTGTTGTCTTTGCTCATTGGGCATGGCTTAAGCATAGGGATATCCACAAAAAACCCATTACAGGGATAGCTTTTTTCCATAATTTACTCACCCTCATGTTCTTCCCAACCTGTATAAGTTTCTTTCTTATGTTGAACATAAAAGAAGATTTTTTTGAAGAATGCTGGTGGTAATCAAACAGTTTATGGTCTCCATTGACTTCCATTGTATTTATTTGCCTACAGTAGAAGCGACTTTTGGTTCTTCAAATTCGTCAAAATAACTGTGTGTGTGTGTGTGTGTGTGTGTTCATTATAAGACTTATACAGGCTTGGAATGACATGAGGCTGAGTAAATAAAAAAAAAAAAAAAAATTGGGTGAACTATTCCTTTAAACTTGATATCTCATGCAGTACCATTGGGGACAGGAATGATATCTCAAATCATTATAGGATTTTAATATGGTTTAGACATTTAAAAAAGAGAAATCTTTGGAGAGAAATAAGAGTGTAATAATCCAATATACTGTGCATCATTGATTCTAACTGATTTTATTTGGATGATTTTTTATTTCAGTCCACTCCAATGTTTGTACTCAAATCAATAATGACTTGTTGCTTGATCAAAGTCCCTTATCTCAATTCATGCTGTTTGATGGTGTTCTTCATGCTGTTCTGACATGTATCAGCATGATGAAATATTACTTTCAGCCTTATGCAAACACACACACACATTTTCTGTTCATAACACTCATGTTTCCTACTGGAGGAAGTTCCAGAGAAGCCAGAAGTGCCGTGTATTTTTTTTTTTTTTTTTTTTTTTTTTTTTTATACCTGGGAGACTTGTTCTAACCTAAACTAGAGGACTGACTGTTATGCTTTAACGGCATTAAAAAAGAAATTATATTCACAACTAATTCTATCAAACTGGGTATATTCTTCCCATTTTATTAAAACATCACTCGCTTATACTTGAAATAAAACAATCACAAAATGGAAATCAGACAGTAACTCTTATCGTAACACTATTTTTCACTCTCTAACTCTAATACAATATGACTAACTAATATAAAACTTCAGTATGAGATATTTATTAACCCTCTGGAGTCTAAGGTTATTTTGGGGGCCTGGAGAAGTTTTGTCATGTCCTGGTTTCTTTGCTGTCCTTGTTGTCTTGCAAGAAAGGATACAATCTTCACATTCTGCACAAAACTGGGGTACCACAGGGATCAGTGCTTGGACCTCTAATCTTCTTCAGCTACACTTCACTTCTTTAAATCCCATGCTTCTTTTAACACTGCTGTGCTCATGACATTCAACAGTGTACATCACTTCCTCCTCTTGTGCATGTGCCATGTCGACATGTCATATATGATCACCTCAGCAATATTTGTGATGAGTTCTTCTTCCTTTCAGCCATGACATCCCTCACCAAATCTCTCTCTGTCTCATTCAGAGGTCACATAGTCATTGCCTCCTGGTGCGTATCACCACTTGGTGTCATCCTGGGTGATACACTCTTCTTTTAGGATCACATTATGATAGTAGCAGCCTTACTTGACCACTACTTTAATCATTTTCTTGGCTAGGTTGTCTAGAATTACATTCTTGTTTGCCAACCAGCATCTGCTATACATCTGCCATATTGCTAAACTGGCTCCAAAATCCTTTCACTCAAATGGTTTTTAACCCTCTGTAATCCTTTCATGTCATGCCTCTGCACAGATCGTTTTCTTGCAGCCAGAATATAATAGAAATAAATTCAAGACACTGTTTCGAGCTCACACTGCTGCCAATTTCCTGTACTCCCATTACTTTCAGTCTTGCAGTAAATCGTAAGCCTGAGCCTGGATGCTACTATCGGTCGCTTCTGCTTGCCAACTATGAGAACAGGTGATACATTAGTCATATTCCAACAAAGCCACAAAAATTTCGCATTCTGTCAATGATTTGTACTAGTTTTGGAAATCCAAGAACTATTCTCGAAATAGAAAGAGATCTTTAGACTGGCATGTAAAATATTTTTTATTAATTTATTGTTTGTTTGTTTATTTGTTTGTGTTGATGTGTCATTTAGGCTTGGGTGTATGTGAAATAATTGTAGTAACAATAATTGACCTGAGAAACTTTGGCAAATGCAATCTCTACAATATAAACATGGCAGATAAGTTATTGTGGTTTTCTTGTATTTCAGGGTGAAATCAGTCTCGCTGGGTCAGGGTCAGGGGTCTGTTCCTGAGAGAATGATTATGGAGGCTCTGAAGATTGGCAACTGGATCTTCCTGCAAAACTGTCACCTTGCTGTGTCCTTGATTCTGGCAATGGATGAGCTCACAAATACCTGAAAACCTGGTTGGTTTATGTGTGTGTGTGTGTGTGTGAGGTCTTCAGCAGGGACAACTACAAAGTGTAGAGTCATTCATTGTTTAATATAAAGATCCTTCTTAAATCATTTCCATATGTTGATTTGGTGCTCAAGAAACTTTTTCTTCTTCTTCTTGCCCTTATTTAAATGCTAAACATTTTTTTTCAGGATTTTATCAAGAAAAAAAAAAAAAAAAAAATAGTGAACATGCTTAAAAATCACTTTTGATAAATTTAATGAATCCTTGCTAAATAAAAATGCCATTTTCTTTCAAATATATCTTACTGACCACATATTTTTAAACTGTAGAGAATCATATTTTATTGTCTGTCCTGCATTCAAATTTATTTTTCAAATAGATAAAAAAAAATAAGCAGGGCTGAAAAATGTTTCAAACCTTGCTTAAAGAATTAAAGAATACATCTTTATGGATATTATAATTAAAGACCTGATATATGGTCATTTATAATTTCTCAAGAACCTTGTCACTGAAGCCGACACTGTCAGATTAGAATGATCTGCCAAAGAAACATGTTAAATGAATGACTAGATTCTTAAAAATTTTTTTGTATGTTTATACTTGTGTTTGTGTTCATGTATGGTTCAGTGAAAATATAATTGTTCTGTTTTTGGCAGTCTCACATGTTTTGCACCTACTTCTACCTTATATTACAGATTGTGTGTTGCACTTGTGAATCCATTGTAAAGCTATTTTGTTGTTCTATTTTCTGTTGTCCTCTTCTTGTTTGGGCTTTGCAGACACTGTTATCCACGAGGACTTCAGACTGTTCCTTAGCTCCATGCCTACCTGTGTTTCCTGTCACTGTTTTGCAAAACTCTGTCTAGGAAACTCAAGAACACACACTTACTTTCGTTTTATGTACTTACTTAAAAGCCATAGGAACTGATAAAGTGCTCACAAACAAGTACCAATTTTTCAGGAAAGCATTCACATGCATTTATCTCATTTTTTATCTTTCGGAGAGGAAAACATACATCAATGTAGAGCCTCGTCTTCACGCATCGATGGCATGCATCCATATGCTGATGACATGCACATATTTTTTACCGTTACACGTCATTCATCCTTCTAGCACTGCAATATGTCTGCATGTATATCAAATTACAATTTTAGTCACACTAACACAGTCACACACTCCTGCAAGAAGAAGATAACACTTCACAAGGAGGAGTGCTTTCATATTTTATTCTCTCTCTACCTAATAAATTAACACCCCAGTGCACACATCTCTATCACTTAAACCCCAGCTTTACCAAAACACTGAAACCAATAGTAGTTTATAAGGCCTTAAACAATGTTTCTTTATAATGCAAGTGCACTAACACGGATGTCTTTAAGCAGCTAGACTGTGTAACTCAGTTGATGAATTTTAGCAGTTTTGTCTTTGACTTTAATTTGAGTTCTGTTGTTAATATGCCTGTGTTGCCAGGAACTAATGAGCCTTTGTTTTTGTGATGGTAGGTTACTAATGAGCACCTGAAGGGTCTCAGTGCCAATGTGAGATGCACCTTTACTGAGTTCAGCAGTACGTTCTTTGAGAAACACATCTTTGGTAGGAAATGGAGGATGGTCATATTTGGAGTGTGTTTCTTTCACGCCATCTTTCATGTCAGGGTTCAAGAATAGACAAATCAGTGTGTAGCTAAATTGTGGTTCTGTTAAATTTGAAGCCTGTAGAGATTGTAAAGTTTAGAAGCCTCATGGGAAGACTTATGTTTTTTTTGCTATAAAATATGAGCAGGTCTGGTGTGGAAACCTAATGCAGTTTTAATCATTAAATAAACATTGCTTGTGCGCAGCTTATACTGCATTTTTTTTTTTTTTTTCAGGTAAATTTTTACATTTGTTTCTCTTTATTTCTTTTATCTATGATTTTATATAATAAACTACAGCTGCAAACCACTTATTTAGTGCTAATATTATTATTCCAGTCTTTAGTGTCACATGATCCTTCAGAAATCATTCTGACATCCTGATTCTAAGATCGGTGTTAAAAATGGTTGTGCAATGGTTTTGTGTAAACCTTGAGAGGATGTTTCTTTTTTCTAGTATTTTCAGATGTGTAGAAAATTCTAAAGAAAAGCATTATTATGTACTAGTTTGAAAACTAAATTGCAGAGCAGTAGATACTTAGGGCTTTATTAATTCGCATCCTCTAAATCATTCACTTATTTATTTGTCTGTGTATGTTTTTCTATGTGTGTTTGCGTATATATGAATGAATGGATTATTGATCGCACTAATCTCGCCGCTCTTGATTGTTTGTATTTATTTGTCCATGCATTTCTCTGCAGACTTCTCTCTGTACTCTACAGAAGGCAATAGCAGGTCTAGTGGTGATGTCAGAAGAAATGGAGAAGATTTATAACAGCTTCCTGAATAACCAGGTTCCTGATCACTGGTCTAATGCCGCCTGCTTTGGCAATACCTGTCAGTCAGACTAAAATCAAAATTGCATATAGCTTAGTACAATAATCATCATGTAAAAATTCATGTAAAAAGTTAAAACAGTAAATGCTGCAAAATCCATCCCTGTATGTGCTACCCTGTATTAGACTTTGAGTACACTAGTAAAAAAAAAATTCTTAGAGTTTTTATTTTTTTACTTCATTTTAGGCACTGGAAAATGTCTGACAGACACCAAATTGTTGCATTTAACTTTACATTTTACCAAATTGTCTTACAAGGGAGCATGTCCCTGAAATACCCTAGAGGGTCCACCCACTATAGTCTCACAAAATCCTGTAGAAAACACTGACACATATTTTAAAAACAAATTTTAAAAACGTGCTTGTTTAAAATGTCATACCCTTTGATGCATCTAAATCTTGACTATATTATTCCGATCTAAGGCATTAAAATAGTCTCTGGTTTAACACTCACTCACACTTTTTCCCCTCTGTATTCAGGAGGTTCACCCTCATTGTACATGGACAATTTCCTCTGGGTTGGTGAGTCCAGTAAAGGGCAGTGATGTATGAGCTTGTGTGCTGCTGGTATAATAGTTCATGAATGGAGCCGCAGGGGTTCATAGCCATTCCAAACAACACACTCAGACACTTGGAAATATCCTAATATTCGTGTTTGAGCATAGTTGGATGACAAGTGGTCAGCCCAAGTCATTTTCGATTTCTGGTTTGTTTTTAATTTTTCCTCAAGGATTCTTCACAGGTAAGTAACAAGTTTGAGTTAAATAGTTGGTTTGTGTGTCTCGCCGGTGCAGAATAACGCACGCAAATACAACCTGCCCATAGATGAGCTTAATTTTCGCTTTAACATGATATCAGTGTACAGAGACCAAACCAAACATGCAGGGATATTTCAACATATATTTTGTGATATGACTACAGCAGACACTTTAGATAGTTACCCCATGGAAGTGATCCAGAGATAAAGGGATATAAGTTACGTTTTTCTCTGAAGCCCACTGTTTTAGCACGAATAATAATCATAATTAAATTTTTCATGACCATATTCTTAATTGAAATGTTCAGGCTTGACTTATGCTCCCCTGGGCTTCATTTATTTGATAAAAAAATACAGCATTTTCAGCATCATTAATGCAGTCGTTAGTGTCACAAGACACAATTTTAATACACTTATTTACTACTCAAGGAACAGTTGGTGAGACATTCTCTAATTTTAATAAACTTAATATTAAAATTACATCACAATTGACTTCATGTTTTTATTTTGAAGCAGTAACACGCTTCCATATATTTACCTCCTGTCTGTTTTTAAACCACTAGTATCAGAGCTTTGACATCTTTTATTTTATTTTCGTATATTTTTGTTTTGTCTGTTAGGACACTCCACAAATGTTGGGGTAACTGTGAGGTTGCCATCCAACCGGCCCAGAGACTACTGGATCTCAAAATCATCTGCATTACTCTGCCAACTCAATGAATAAGCTTTACCTCTCCATGCTTTACTTCTCTCCTTTCCCAACAGAGCTTTTAGTGTTTTGAGCATAAGTAACATTAAAGCCTTTAAAAAAAACATAAAAAATGGATTATACATTTTGCAACTTTTGTGTGTGTGTGTGTGTTTGTGTGTGCATGTGTGTGTGCTCTTGTTTTTGTGTCATATCAGGACACAACTCTGTATAATGACATGGGTATGACACAGGTATTACAAGGAGAGGGTGACTTATGAGGACATAACCCATCTCCCCATTTTTCAAAACACTTATAAATCATACAGAATGAGTTTTTTTGAGAAAGTAAAAATGTACAAAGTTTCCTGTGAGGGTTAGGGTTAGGTGTAGGGTTGGTGAAGGGCCATAGAATATACAGTTTGTACAGAATAAAAACCATTACACCTATGGGATGAACACACTTTACACAAAAACAAACGTGTGTGTTTAAAGCTTTAGTAAGCTCTAGTAAGTTGTAAAAGAAACATAACTGGGCCCACAGAATATGCCTGGTACAATCTACAGAAAGTGAGAAGTAAATGCTAGAATTGTTTGTTTTTTTTCTTCTCAAAAATACACAGACTAACCTGGAACTTTCTTTATTGTTTTATTTTTTAAATCTATATTTTCTAACAAAATGACATATATCCACAGTGTTTACATGGTGTTTTTACATAAAACAACAGAGCACAGGGTCAGAATGAAGTCACAAAATAACGCCACTCTGATTATGTGGAAACAAGTGAAAGATTTGAATGTGCTAATCACTGTAATATTTATATATAAAAAAAAATAATAACAAAAAAAAAAGAAAGATGTCAGAAGGATAAAAGTGATTTTCAAAGTGTGTTAATTCTACCATTAACATATGTTATTGTTGCTTTGGTAAGTAAATGTCAGTTCGGTTCTAAAATAATATTAAATGATAAAAATATTAATAAAGCCAAGAAATTAAAAGAAACTGTGTGACTTCCAAAGGGATTCTGGGATTGATTATGCTTGATTTTTAGCACATAAATATCACAGACACATTTGTAGCTGTTGTGACTAACAGTGTTGCACACTGAGAACACATCTTTACAGAAACCAGCCCTCAGGTGCTCAATCCACATACATTATATAAAGACAAGATATCACCCGAACAGCATGTCCAAGGGTCTGTATGTTTGTTCGAAAAGTCACATTTAAAAAATACACAACTTTGTCAGTTTTCTTTTTTATCATTAGTATTGTAACAATAGTTCATGTTGCTCCCAGATCGATGAGAAGAGGAAGGAATCGACTTTGGTGGTAGACACTTCTCACACTCAATCGCGTGGTGTTTCTTCAGAAACAAAAGAAAGTGTGATGCTTTGGCAATTATGTGAAGTCCTTCGAGACTGCCTCGATGAAGTTCGGCGCAGACATGAGAATGGTAAAGGTGCAGATGATGGAGAAAAGAGAAAACGCCACCAGGCAGAGCCGGTCCACGACTGCTGCCGCAAATTTCCACTCGCTGCAGATGGCCTCGGCTTCATCCTGGTCACGGAACCGCTGAGCGATGTACATCACTTCCACTAGGATGCGATGGATCTCCTGTTCGCCTGCAAACATCCTGACTGCCTCCCGCTGTTCTTCGTTTGGTGACCCGCCGACTCGCCCACCGCTGCAGGACACACCGGAGTCACTGCTGGGAGGGCAGCATGCGCTGTCAATGGAGTGGAAGCCAAAGTACAGGTTCATGTGACCATTGGTGGAGTTGGCAGAAGGCGGCTGACCGGGCATTACTCCCATCTGAATGCTGCTGGCGCTGGCGTGGTGCTCTGGAGAGTGCTCGTATTTGTAGCTGGCTTTGCGCTCCTCACCCGGCTTCTTCATGCGCAAGAACCAGGCGCACCAGTTGAGCAGGATCACACGTACCTGAGAAGAACAGGAAGAATGTACTAAAAGATGAAGCCCGTAGATGGGTGCATCATGCATTCCTGTTTTAATAATGATGATATGCTGTATTAAGTTAGTGTATTTCATTAGCTTATGAGAGAAAGTGTCCACTGAAGGTTTCTTGTGTTTAAAGATTTAGACCTGTTTCAAGCATCAGGTACGCGTCCCACTGGACATGAACTAAATAAGAAACACCAGCAAGCTGAAGCGGAGAGCTCTTTTCTTCTCGTAAGAGCAGCAGAGGAGACATTAAACTTTAATACAAATAGACCTCATTACCTCTCCGTGATGCCAAGCCATTCTACATCTCACCTACATTTAGTAAATTCAGGGTTCAGGAAGTTTTCTTAGAGTTTTTCCAAAGCGATTTTATTTTAGTGGATTTTTATTGTAGTTTTGTTTTTGTGGATGCAGCACTGGTTGTTTGAATGGAAGCTGTATTTTAAGTTAAAGATTACACAATTGGTGATAGCTTAAAACAAATATTGCAGTAACAGCGTGCAATGATGTGAAGTGATTTCATGAACTTACACTGTTAAAAATAAAGGTCCTTTATTTGCACCTTTGGTTGCATATAAAATCTTTAACATCCATGGAAACTTTCCATTGCACAAAAGGTTCTTTACAATGGAAAAAAGCTTCTTCAAGCTAATGTTTTTTTAATGCCCTAATAATGCCATTTTAAAGGTTACTTATATTGTTTTGGCAGTGTCCTACAATAGGATTACATGCATGAAAGCAAAAAAAAAAAAAATTGCAATTCGTTCAAAGCAGTTCTAAGATTGAGTCTTTTTAAACCCCACCTTTCGGTATTTTGAACACTCAATAGAAAATATAAACATTTATTATTTACAATAGTCTCAGGTTGTGATTCAGTGGAGCCAGCTGGTCCACAAAAACAGTCAGCAGATCAAGTGTTTTGTGAATCCTGCGCTGAACTCCCCGAGATTAGAGAAGAAGTCATCAGTTAAAGTCATCGGGTCAAGTTGTTCACAGCCAGCCAATGTAGAACATATGTGGGCATTAAGCAAATGATACAGTGTGACATGTAGCTGTCACGGAAGAGGGATTTGAATTACTGTAGACTCCTTTAGGCTGTTCAGAGTCAATTCTTTCTTTTGAGAGATAACTTTATTTATTGGCTTAACAACTTTGCAGATCGTTTACATTCACATACAACTACAGTACATTACACACTGCATCAAAGGAGATATTTGAAATGTCATAATATGGGCACTTTATGAAAGATTATTTGGGGAACCCCAAATTATACAGCATCATTGCAACAACTCCCTTTCGGAAGCTTGTTTTTTTTTTTTTTTTTTAAGAGGGTAGGGTGGATGAGGAGAAAGTCTGAAGGATGGAATAAACTATACTATTTTTGTAAAGATTAAAGTCAGTTTTGTGCAATTGGAGTTGACCAGTTTTACATAAAAACATGCCATGTCTTGAATCCAGTCGGAGGATATCAAGCATGTTTTGATATTTTAGGGTCATTTTAGAACACATTTTCATTTGTGCATCTCCTGGCAATGAGGCAGATGTTTCTGTGTGAGTCTGTTTTTTCTTTTTAATTAGTTATTTTATAAAAAAATATATAAATGTTGTCTTGGCAACTAGCAGACATATTTTTTCATCTTTTCAAGGAATGAACATGTTTTCATGGTTTTAGTTTTAGTAAACAATGATAACCCTGTTCTGATGTCAAAGTCATGCAAGATCTTTTTTAATCTTAAACAATATGCTTAGAGTTTTCACTCACCCATCTTGGCATCTTTCCACCTTGTGGATCGTGATGATGAAACTGCAGAATGAGGACGGTGACAACAACCGACAAACCCACAATCATCATGGTGCTGGCAAAGTACTGAGCTACCGAGACAAAGAAGACACAAGCATTAAAACCTGCAAGCTGTACTAACACCTCATCAACAGCCAAACTGTTCTTCATGTGATTGAGTCTATAATATGAAAATCCAGCAATTTGGACTTGCCTATGAGAGGAACTGAGTCAGAGGTGGCCGGCATGATCTCAGCCACTAGCAGCATGAAGACCGTCAATGACAAGAGGACAGTGATACCTAACAGACGGGAAAGTGGAAAACTAATGTCATTCCTTCATGCATAATTGTGCATAAACTTAAAAAAGAGAAAGCTTTATGGTTCTTACCCAGTGATATCTTCTCTCCAGAATCTGCAGGCAGCAGGAAGACGAGGAGAGCCAGGCCAGAGATGAGCACACAGGGAATGAGCAGGTTCAGACCATAATACAATGTTCGCCTGCGCATCGTTACTGTAAAAGTCACGTCAGGGTACGGCTCCTTACAGCACTCATAATACAACTCATTACGCTTCCCAGGGACCCCTGACAAAACACAAAGGAACACATTCAGATTTATTTCATACCAACAGCAGGTGTTTTCCACAAATGCAGAATGCATTAAATGAAGCACTACTTGCATAAATCCTGTGTTTAGATATTGTCTTACATACTGCAATCAATGCATACTCTGTACATACTATATCTTTGATCTCACACTTAGTCTCTCCGATGTAAACCAGGTATTGCCTCATTTTATTAAAATATGATTCTGCATATGTAATAATAATAATGATTTTTCTTTATAATGACATCTCATAATAATGAGAAACTTTTTATTAATGACTAAACACCTCATAATTACGAGAAGCTTTCTTGTAATGTTATGTAAATATAATGAGAAAATAAGTCATAAATATGAGAAAGTTTATCAAGAGATGTTATTATAAGAATTTGTCATTGTGAGAAACTAAGTAAAAATTATTTAGCAATTTTTTCTCAATTTTGTAACTTATAAGCTCACCTTTTTACATTTTAAATAAACGTAAATACATTTTGTCTATTGATTTTAGATTATTTTATATAAAATGCATTTCATAATTTCAAAATATATTTTTTAAACCATATATAAATGCCTAATATTTTGGTTACAGGGTTAAAAAAGAAAAAACTGATATATAATGAATAAAGGTCAATGATCAATGTGTGTGTCAGAAAACTTTAACCTTTTGTTAAGTTTTAGACCCTACTGTATTTGTTATGCTCTCTTTGTTAAAAGCACTAGCAGATTGGTAAAAGGTCAAAGCTAAGGCAGGACTTCAAAGTAACCCTTCCGCAACAGAACTGAGATGAAGATCTTTCTGAAAACAAAGGCTGTCAGTCAAGACGGGCGTATTTGTTTCAGGACCAAATCTCAGACAGGACCTTATTGACCTTTAAAGTGCATAACTTTTAAAACTTTGTTGAATCTAAAGCAAACACAAAATCCAGCCATTATTTGTTCCGTGTCTTGTCCTTGATCCGTGCATGCACAAGACTAATATTTACTTTCCATTTTCCTAATTTTTTGCAATGCAATCCACTTAATCCTACGGTGCTCTCTAAAGTACGCATACGATTCAATAACTCGGTACTTCACAGTCAAACATGCCCAACCCTAGTTTAAATGACATTGAAACACATATATATTCCAAAATGCATGAAATAAACATTATTTCTACCAGCTGCAAGAGTCCAGGGAAACAACCACATGAGATGTTGCAAATTAGAAAGTCTTGATCTGTCAGGGTCAGACAGCCCTCCTCTCCAATTGATTAAAAATGAAATCAAAATTGTAATTAATCAAACTAGGCAGGCGGAGGAAGAGCTTTCATCAGGATTTCACGCTGGCCAGAATTGTCATGGCACTCAGAGACAATCACATCAAAGCAATTTGCTGGTTTGAGTCATTTAACTGATTACAGAAGACCTACCTGAGTGATGTGGTTTGTGTGCGTTTGCAATCATAGTAATGCAAATTTGTGAGATGAAATAAGGGAAAACAATCTAATAGATTTGTGTTACACATCATATATGTTTACACTTCTCTGCAACAGGCTGAGCAGTTGGTTTCGGCTGTGTGTGTGCAGCGTGTGACTCTCTGCGGTGTAAAAGATACCCGTTCACAGATTGCACAACCTTGGCACACAACTGGCCATTAGTGCCGGCCAGAATCAGTGTCAAATCACTGCCAACTACCATCAGGACCCCATCTGTCGAACAGACCCTGGGTCGCACTGGCATTGAAAGCGAAAAAATGAGAGACCGAGACAGAAACAGAGAGATTAAAAAGCCAAACGTGATCAGATTATGAGATTAGAAAAACTGTGCCAAATAAACATTCATCTCTAATATTAATATTTCTAACATTAGTGCAAAACATCACCTACGGTGTTGCACAACCACAAGAATTTAACACATTAACAATGTTATTTAATTAATCATGTTACTATAGACGCTGGTTTCCAACACTAAATATAGAATAAACATTTTAATTGTTTATCTTTGTATTGCTACATTTTTTCTCAGAACTGCATAAATCGCATGCAATTGTGTGATAATTGAGTTACAGAGTCAGAGTCGCATAATCACTAACTCACACTTCTGAGAAATAAATCAGAACTGCGAGTCACTAACTATCTTTTTTCCCCCTTAGTTTTGTACTTTGTAACTCGCAATAGCAATTTTACTTTATATCTCACAGATCAGAATTTCGAGATAGAAACTCGCAATTGCAAGAAAAGAAAAGTCAGAAGTGCAAATTTATATCTCACAATTGCACGTTTTTATCTTGCGATTTGACTTCATAACTTGCAAATGTGAGTTTCTAAAAAAAAGTCAGAATTGCGACATAAAAAGTCACAATGACCTTTTTTTTAATTCAGCGGCAGAACAATGAAATACAATTTTATCGAAAAGTAAATGACTTTGTTGTGATTGACAGGATGTTAAAATTCTGTATGTCTTAATCCATAAAAACAACAGAAGATATGCTCTCATGAGAATATGAGTCAAGACACTTTCTTTTCATTCTCCACCTGAGAATTGAGATAAAAAAGAAGAGTGTCTTTCATAGACCTTATGTATCGCATACTAAATTGGTGTTCCCTACAGTCCAGCAGCGAGGATGAAATGATCACCTCGGCATTCAGATGAGCCAACAACACTTTCACACTTTTCAATGAAGTAGATGCGGGGGCAGAAATTATCAATAGTTTCCCTCCAGGCAAAGAAACCATTCAAACACACAAAAACACACTAATACATTACTGACACTCATCCTCCAAATGTGTGAAAAGCAAACAGATCTATAGCATTAACAAAAGAATGTGCGAGTCACAGTGTTTGTACTCAATGCTTTCATAAAAATGGATTTGTTTCCTCACAAAATGCTCACTCTAAATCCATAAAACATTTTCATTTCTTGAAATAAAATAAACATTAGCCTAACTACAATAAAATAAAATATATAAAGACTATTTTATTTCAGCTAGATGCAAAGCAACAAAAAACAAAAGATGCAAAAAAAAAGAAAAAAAAAACATATATAAGGTATATATACATATTTTATTAATAATAAATTACAAAAACATACAACAAAAACTATGCAAACTAACGTGTATTTCTCTTGTGCTTTGCCAGTTGTTGAATGCTGCATTTGCTGTTCTTCCTGTATTTTGTTTCATTTTTTGTCACTTTATTAAACTACCTGCACACAGATCCCCGCCTCTGCTTGTTTTCTCCACCTGGTGAAAGCTCTCTGTTATCATCTCAATGGTAATGTCAGGCACTCTTACCCACTAAATCCCATTCTCCATTGGGGATGTATGTGGAGATGTCCACCGCCTGCATCTGCAGGTCCAGCAGCCAGCCGTTATAAGTCCAGGAGCCAAACTTGAGATCACATTTCTGTATATCGAACGGGAACCAGCGCACATCTATGTAACATGTACTCTTCAGAATACCTGGTGATTACATACAAACACACACGTATCAACAAAATCAATCACAGCAATAGAGAAAATTGTGTTGAACTGTTATGAAAATTCTATTAACTATACAACATATAAAACTTGTTAAATCTGCAAAACTAACTGCAGACAAACAACGAGTGTAGAAACATAAAATAATGAAGCAAGTTCTCTCTAATTGAGTTATTCAGTAAAGTACAGGTTAAAATTCTGGGTAGCACTTTAATTTAAGGGCAAATTCTCACTATAAAGCATGCATATTACAAGTGTATTGGCTATTTATTAGTACTTATAAAGCATATATTAATGTCTTATTCTGCATGAGCATATTTTGCAACTACCTTATTAACTATTAACGAGCAGCAAGTTAGGAGTTTGAGGCAAAAGTCATGTTTAATAGTTAGTTAATGCTGATAATAGGACCTTAAAGTGTGACCAATTCCAGAAAAATAGCCAATATGATTTTTTATTTTCATTTTGGCAGATAACCGCTAAATGATCGATATTAGAAACTTGACACTATTTTGTCTAAATAAAGACAAAATAAGTGCATTTTAACTGCTACATGTGAATTTACATCAAAATATTAGAATGTACAGAACGAAAATTTATATTTATTTAGATTTGCTAAAAATTATGTAGCATTGCAATTCAATGATTAGGTTTTTTAAATATGCCCATTATTATTAAGTAAAGCTTAATAAAGAAAAAGAAAATGATAAAGTGACAAAAACTAAATTGCTTTAACAAATTGAAATGAAAAACTGTAATATATGACCAAGAATTATATTATATATATTATATAATAAAAGCATATCAAGGATACTAAAATAACAGTTTAAACTAAATTGAAGTAAGTGTTAAATGTAATCTAAATGTAGAACTGGTCAAAAAAATGTATAGCCTGAATGCATTGTAAGTCACTTTGGATGAAAGCATCTGCTAAATGCATAAATGTAAATGTAAAAACATAAATTGAATTGAATATCTATTATTAACCAAGAAATACAAAAATCTCTAATATTGGTCAGTGATCAAATTAGCAGCAATAAATTGTGTATCCCTAACTAATCTCTTCAGTTTAAGACAAAGGCGTATTTGTGTGGCTGATACAGTGGCAAGAATAAATTGTACCTGGTGGTATGTACTGACAAGCACCTGATGCATTAACCAGGACGTTCGTATGAAAGGTGGCATCAAATCTCTCATCGGCACTGTCGAGAAATACAGAACAAAGTTCAGTCAGAATTTATTTTAGCAACTGCATTCTTGAAATGTTTGCTGCCTTGTAATCTTCATAAAGTAACACACACTAGCCAATCAAAAACCATTTGCTATTTACACAATGTGATCGGTTCCAAATGACCTTCAATTGTTTCAATCCAAGTAGCTCTCTATAGAATAATATATGTGTCCATGTCCTTTGTGTTACTTCTACCTCCCACAAAACTAATATTCTGTTGATTAAAATGTCCAGTTCAATTGGCACTGTGATTACAAGGAGGCAGTCCAGCACCTGTATTATTCAAAAACTTATCCATAATTAATCATACATACCAAAAGTCCCATCAGCAAATGATTATGAAATGAAATCAGGTCAAATCTGAGCAGGGACAGAGGCGTTTGATAATACCTTTGTATAATAATGTAATAAATCCTCAATGACAGTTAGGACTTTTTTGTATGTACCTGTAAGAGGTACGAAATATGGCTTTAAATATTTCATAGTAATTATACACATGTCCTGATCTTTTATTTGGCACATTTGTCATTTAATTAGTATTTGGACAGTTTTTGTAGCTTGCAGTTGTGTTTATGTGAGTGGACAGGGATGTGGGAACACAATGAGCATCACATATATATATATATATATATATATATATATATATATATATATATATATATGTGTGTGTGTGTGTGTGTGTGTGTGTGTGTGTGTGTGTTTAGTACAGTGTGTTTGTTTGTGTAGATGTACTCTAGCTTCAGGCACTGTGGATGCTAATGCAAAAATGCCGAAAAATGCATGTCATGTGTATGTATATATATATTTATATGTGTGTGTTTTGTATTTATATCTATTTATATGTATTTCAGCTTTAAAAATTTGAAATGTTCCCTTAGCAAGTAACTATATGTATATTTATGTTTTCATGTAATATTTTCTTTTATTTTAAGTTAACAAAAATTTACAATTTCTGATAGTTTTTAATAGAAAACTGATTAGTAGTTTTTATTTTTATTTTTATTTTTTTAAAGGGGGGGGTGAAATGCTATTTCATGCATACTGAGTTTTTTACACTGTTAAAGAGTTGGATTCCCATGCTAAACATGGACAAAGTTTCAAAAATTAAGTTGTACATTTGAAGGAGTATTTTTGTTCCCAAAATACTCCTTCCGGTTTGTCACAAATTTCGGAAAGTTTTTTTCGAGTCTGGCTCTGTGTGACGTTAGATGGAGCGGAATGAGCACTGTTGAGCACTGAGAGCACAACAGACTTCACTGATCAGAGCGACAGCGTCGCGAAAAGTCACAAAAGAAGTGTGTTTTTGGTTGCCAGGGCAAGAAAACCCTGCACAGATTACCAAAAAAAAAACAGCATTAAGGGACCAGTGGATGGAGTTTATTTTTACAGAGCATCAACGGAGTTGTGCAAGTGTTTTTGTTTGTTCCCTGCATTTTGAAGATGCTTGTTTTACAAACAAGGCCCAGTTTGACGACGGATTTGCGTATCGTTTATTTCTTAAGGATGATGCAATCCCAACGAAAAAGGGTCACAATCGTGTGTTGGAACCGCATGCGGTGAGTAAAACTGCTTCAAATATCTCTGCCTCCTTGTTAGTGCGTCCCCTCCCATGCCGGAGACCCGGGTTCGAGCCCCGCTCGGAGCGAGTCGTTGCTGCTGCTGCTCTCATTCAGTTTCAGCCTGGGGATCTGGTTCTGGATCATAAATAAACGGCTGAACTACTGTTAGCCATGGTTTGTTTTGGATGATGGTTTTTTCCTCAAGGTAATGTCAGCTCCCAAACGCTCTCAACTCAAAAGCCTATTCGCACTCGTGATTCTTTAGCTCCGCCCACACGTCACGCCTCCAGCTGGTCGTGTTTTTCCGGGAAAAATCGGTACAGACTATCTTTCTCTTATGAATATAATAAAACTAAAGACTTTTTGGATTTATGAAGGGTGCAGTACTACTCTATAGGTACTCAAGATTAACAGGAGATTGAGTGAAAACGAGCATTTCACCCCCCCCCCCCCCTTTAATAATGCTGGGTTTTAACCTTTCAATCTTAAAACTTGTCCTAAAAGGTTTTTTTTTTTTTTTCATAGAGAACATAATCCCATTCTAAGTTCTGTACAGAGAGATTTTAACTCTGTCACTGCTCTTTGCTGTTGGACGTCAAAGATGACCTTTCAGCAGCATTGCCAAGGTAATAATGTCTCTAATCCTTTCCATTTCTCAGAAAGCTTGTTTGACATTTGACAACCTGACAAACTGAAAGAAGGCTGCCAGCCATAGTAAAAAAAAGGGGCAATATCTCACATTATGACAAAGAATAATTATTTTGACACACAAGAACCAGCCAGCAAATTACCAATTTTGCAATACAAATCACCTGTCATGCTCACAATGATGCCTTTGCTCAACATAAAATATCCATTGTGCTTGTACAAGAGTAAGTCAATGGCAAATCTGTTAGGGATTCAAATCAAAACTACGAAAATTAGCCCGTTATTTCTGAACAATGAATACTTACACTTGGCATTAATTATTGATTTGGTTATAATTTTTATTGCATTAATTCAACATGCAGTATATAAACAAAAAATAATTTGTAATTAGTTTTGTCTTCCAGTTTAAAACTGTATTAAATGGCGTCTATGCTTCCCTTAATCAGATTTGAAATCTCACAGAGAGCAGTTTTAATAGTGAATATTCTTTAGTTTGTAGCTGACGTCTTTTTCAGTTTTAAGGTTTTCGTGAACAACAGGTGGTTCATTGTCTAGCTGAGAAAAGAAGCGTCTCTTTGACCATATCCTCTTGCCTCTCTGAGATAACGTGAAATTGACAGCTTTCCATTGTGCACGGATGCATTCTCCATCAATCTTCACTCAAGAAAATCCACACAGACACATACTAAATCATCAGATTCATCCAAATTACCAAACATCTATCTATTCTAAAACAAATAGAAGAATCAATGGATGATCACACATTCTTTATTAGCTACTGTCCTGCACTTTTACATTAGATTGCTTAATTGGCACAATGCACTGCATCCCATCCCTCATTGAATATTGCATCTTGCCTTGTCTTTAGAGGTTTATCCTCTTTTACCTCATCCTCAGAGTCAGACAGCAAAGTCAGCATCTCTTGCATGTTCTCTTAATGTATTCATCTTGATATGACCTGATGTTTTAGCTAATGTCTCCTGAAAAGAGGATCAATGTTATTGATACAAGTGGCCATGCACGGTATTTTAAGGCGTGCATGATCTGGCAGAATTCAGAAGATGCATTAAAAGCTCTTTACATCTTTTCCTCACAAAGCAAGTAAGTTGTTGTAATGCAGTTTTAGGAAGAGGTAACACCTGTCAAGATACGACAAAATAAATTTGCATAATGCAGATTTATGAAGCCTGCCCATAGAGAAGCCAATTACTGCTGTCAGTCACTGACACAAAACACAGCTCCCATTTCTCTATCACACAGACACATTTAACTGCAACTCTAATTATCCATGACAAATGTGTTCAATTAAAACCAATGTATTGGTCAGAACATAATGCTATTGTTAGGATGGTATTATTAACTAATATGGTGGAAATAAACTGTTTGCAGACCAATAGAGCAATGAATAAAGGACACATTACTAAGTCAACTGATAACTATACTAAGTTAGTAGATTTAAATATTACATTTGTTTCCTTCCTCCTACAAACTACTTGATCTTTGAGTGGCAGATGTAAGTTTCTCTTACAGAACCTTCTCTTATTTACCACTTTCAAGGATGCAAACTAGTGAAATGTTCTTAGTGACTTGCCAAATGTTTTTTTTTTTATTACATTGTCTTTCAAGCCCAGTAGTTTTCATCACTCATTAAATCACGCAGCTGTAATCTGCTTGTGTTGCACACAAAATCTGGCACACAATATGTTGCTGTAGTTCTGAACCAAAATAAAAGCTCATTTTAATTATTGTTGTACTCAATCCAGTTATAATAAGCCTGGGTTTATACCCTTTATTAATATACATTGCCAAAAAACACACAGTCACAAGCTCTTGACACACTATCATCTGATGTTAAAGGCCCAGCAAAACAAAACGAGGCACTGGCTGATATGATATAATTCAATATCTATGATTTAAATAATAATAATACATAACCCTACATCTGACATCTCTCGGCACACACAAACACGACAGCATGTATAACAGTACAGATGAGGGGCATTAAGTATGAAGTGAGAGAGTACACTACTATGCATTAATATATGTTATAATTATATATATTTCAATTATGTGCTGATTTTATATTTCCAATGAAAAGTAAGCTGCTAACACTTATTCAGCACATACTTATAATTCCACCCCTACCTGAAAAAAAAGATAATTTTACTGTGTTAAACATAAAAATGTGAGCTTTTTAATGCCCAGTATTTTTAATGCCTTTACAATTTTATCTTTAAATTGTTACTTAAAAGTTTTATTATGACACTCTTACTTAAATTCATAATTCAATATTATGATTAAACCATTCTCAGTGTAAATGTTTTAATTGTTCTGCTGCTGTTGGCAGATGGAAATGTATTAGTTTGTGAGTTATAAATTTTTTTTATTTATTTTTTTACAAATAATTAAAAAATAAAGTTGCCTCCAGTGTCCCCTAATGCCAACTTGCAATGTGTAAACTGATGTTTCACTGCCTGTCTTTATTGCCTGAGCTCTCAATTCTGTGGTAAGATCAACTAGAGTGAAGTATGATGTTATAAAACTGAGTGCATCACATAGACTTCTATTCAGATGGCACAGATGGTGACTCGAATCTACTGAGTGTTGACACGAGGCTTGAGTTTTCAAAGTCCACCCAAGATATAATAATGCCTAAAGGGATAATTCACCCAAAACTGAAATACCCTCATCATTTACACAAATTCATGTCACTGTGCAAACATGAATGACTTTCGTGTTGTGTTGAGATCTGATAAGGAATATCCATGCTGGTTTTCCTCACAGTTTCCTTGATGCACTTTAAATAAACTTGCAATAGTAGATAAAGCATAATTTCAAGCAAATACAACCCTAATTTAACTTATGTTTAGTCTTAACCCTATAGTAAGTACATGTTAATTCATATTACCCTGTGTATATTAGTCTATAATCACACTATAGGAAACCTTAAACTAAAGTGTAACCACTTGAGGTACTCATTAGTGTCTTTTATCATACTGTTGTTGCTCATGTCTTATAATAATTAGCTGGAGTTTGTTGCATGGCAAAATAACTGATCAGCCTCATGTGGCTTATTGCTTTGGTAGAGTACATTTATTAGGCAGAAAGAAGAACACACTATTGTGGGCTACAAGCAAACAAAATGATCTAAATGTGACTATGTGTCCAATACCTGTTGTACAGCAGAATATCTGGTGTCCAGATCTGATTGGACGGGAAACGCAGGGTCTGAACACCAGGGTAGTTATCAGGGTTCCAGCTCAGATAGATATCCGTCCATGACTGAATACACGAAACACACATCAGATTCAGCATCATTAAAATGCTTGATAGCTAGACAGAAACATATTCTACACACACATTCAGAAAGCACAATAACACAGTCACACAGCTGGGGTCTCCCCAGGGTACACACATGCACCTTTACCACTGGAAAATAAGAAAATAAGGACATAATACACAAATAGTATGACACAGAGCAAAGACGCATGCATATGCAATACACTAAACTGTATATAACACCACGTGTTTGCAAAAAAAAAAAATCTCTTAAATGCCAATAATTAAAGTTAAATATAGTCGGTCAAAAATTTGTTGCCTAAAGTTGCCTCTCCACTGTATTATGGGGCAGGTTAATATGTAGCGCCACACTGCATTTAGAGTCTTTTTTTAAAGCTTTATTAAGCATCACACAAGCAGTCTTTCTTTTTATAAGCAACATAAAGCACACTACTATTCTATTAAATGAGTTTAGAGATGCCCTCAACTGAGAAAAGCCGAACAAGACGTTGCATTCTGAAATTAGACTTGCTGTTTTGATAATTGGAACTATGGCTGTCACAATATTTTATTTTTCACTACAATGGCCTCAAAAATTCACAATAACAATATAACATGATATCTACAAATCTAAAAAAAGAACTGCGCTATCGGTCAAATTAATCTTTTGACCACTGAAACACATCATTGCATACAGAAAACAAACAAACCAAAAAACTATTAAACTAAACAGAAGAGACTAAGATGCTAACTGTTTTTTGTTTTTGTTTTTGTACAACAGCATCAAAGTACACTTTATGAGAATAACAACATTTTTACTCCAAACAAGTGTTTTAAATAACTTCCTTTTATGAACTGATTCTCATAGATTGAGGCTGAAATTATATTATTTTGTAGTATTCTAGTGATAAATGCCATGTTGATTAGCAATAACGTATAAATATGTATCCTCATGACAGTACCTGAGCTTGAAGAACACAGATAAACCATCTACGTACATATTGACTTTGTGTTTCATCAGATAAAACATTTCTTTCTGCTTTTTACACAATAGATGGATTCCTACAACAAGAAAAGTTTTTGGATTAATTATGCCTGTAACTCTTGGAAATTTTGGTAGAAGGCATGTGAAAAAAATGTAGTTTCTACAAAAATTTAAAATTCTGTAGTTTGGACATCTTTTTATGTTTGTCCCTCTTTAACTCTTTTATTACATATAGCTGTCATTATAATACAACCTTTCAACTATTTCTGATAACTTGTGTGTGTGTGTGTGTGTGTGTGTGTGTGTTCACTGATGCACAGTTAACTGAGTTAAAACAACAGGGAGAAAATCATGTTTGTTTCATCCTCACAGATCACATCAGATCAGTCAGGAGGAAAGAAGAGTTTCTGTCCCACACATCTGTGTGCGTGTGTGTGTGTGTGTGTGTGTGTGTGTGCGTGTGTGTGTGCGTGTGTGTGTGTGTGTGTGTGTGTGTGTGGCTCAGATGTCCCAGTGTGCTTTAGTGAGCGTATTCCCCGAGGCGCTGCCTCTCTCTGTGGACACGAGGACTTGGTCGGCACTGACGTCTTGATGGGATCAGGGAATGTGCGCTGCACTTATTTCAGAGATGTACTGCAACACATACTTATAGTAGAACATACGGTTTCTACACCATGTCCAATAAAAGCATGGGAAGAAAACAACAGATCCACTTTCTTCACAATGTAACATGCAGTTTCATGTTTTAAGCAAAACTGACGATTTTAGAACCAATAAAAGATGAGGTGAGAAGTAAATTTTTGAACCAATTTAATATTTTATTATTTGCATGCTTTATACATTTTGTATATTAGAATTTAATATTCGATCTTTTAAGATAATGCCACAATTCGACCTTTCACAAAGTGATATCTAAATTAACTGGTTATACAGTTTTATAAGTTAAATCATATAGAAATGATTTACAATTTGAGGCTAGAACTTGGATGGAAAGAGATTCAATGCTTTTTGAAAAACAATACTTTTGAAAACCCTAATTATTATTATTATTATTATTTTAATTTTTACCAGTTTTTCATGCATAAACATGAGGAATGACAGGCAGACAGAAGGTTTTAGCAGTAAAAAGGCTGAAGTCAACAAGACCTCTGCAACAATGCAACTCCTATTCAAAATCAGTTTTTTAAGTCTGCTTTATAATCATATATATAAAAGCAACTGAGGTTTGTAGATGACAGATGTTACTATAGTACTTTGTGCTAAAATTTGAGAGCTGTAAACCACCACATTCGAGTCAGTTTGTGGGTGATCATCTGTGCAAGGTCTGTCTCTAAGCCTGCTCGGAAAGCACTTTGGAAAGCAACTGGTCTGAATGTTGGGTTCAAAATCAGAGCGGCCCCTTTGTGGAAAATTTCTTATCCAGCTTAATTTCATGGTTAAGTGCTCAGTTGGCTAAACTCATGCATTATGGCTGATAAGGTCAATAAAGGTGAATTAGAGATGAGCAATGTTTCAGACAGATAGAAACACCTTTTAACCACTAAAACTCACAGTTGGCACCAGTCTAATTGGTGCTATTTGAGTTTATTCACATTTGCAAACATGCCTTTAATGAAATTTCACACATGCCCGCTTTTAAACTGATTATGTTTACCAAATATATTTAACGTGCTTATGTTTTGCACCTTTAAAACACCTCTGTGCTGTGGCATTTTAGCAATTACTTTGGTTTTTAATGTTTCTCAAGACTATATTGGACAACGCTGCTCATTTTAAACCACTCTTTGGAGCCAAAAACAGTTTGTCAAACTCATGGCATATTCATGCTTTTTTAATGCTGTTCATTTACAGTAAGTCATGCGGTGAAATATAATACCAACATTTATATTTACATTCCTCTGAAATTTGTTAATAACTCTATTCTATTGTTTAAAGTGAAACAAAATATAAGCTGCATAAAAATGCAATCCAACGAAGGTGCACCAAAGGATGGCAGCCATGTGCAGACTGATCCTAATGCAAACAGCTATCTTATGAAGTCAGAAAGCCCATTATAAGTCAAGCTCCCAGACATAGACCTGGTCCTGCTCCACTTCAAGCTGTTATTTTAGTTGTAAATCTGCCTGATGTGCCCAAGGGGCATGACATTTTACCAAGAAGCCATTGAAATGTCATTATCTTGTTGCTCTGAGGTCTGAAACCTTTGTTTGTCACCTGTGAGACATGTGACTGGAACACCGTATTTAAATTTCAAATAATTCTGCTGTGGTTTCCGGGTGATGTCTGAACAATGAGCATTTGAGGAAGACATGCCACTGAGGCATAACTGAGCAAGACAGGAACACAATGACGGTTATGTTTCAAACAAGCCAAATCGCCATTAGACTTTCAAAAATTATCACATGACAGTATAAGGCAGGACATGGACCACTTTGTAGTAAATGAAAGACAGAAATCATAACATCCAATATGTCAGACATAGGAATGGAAGTCCTTTCAGTTAAAAAAAAGTTAAGTCTAGAATTTACTCCGTAATTAAGTAAACAGATCGCTTTACCAGGTGAGCTACTGAGTAAGTTTACTACGAAAGAAAACTCATACATATTATTATATGATGTAAATGCTAAAATATATTAGTTTATAACTCATACAATATGGAAAAGTGCATGGTTTTGAAGACTTACTTAGCAAGGAACTATATGGAAACAAGACTTTGAGAATCAATACTCTGCTCTTGTAATTATAATTCGTGTGAGAGGGTTGTTGGTGTTTTACTGCCACTGGTATTGAGCTGGAAATTGCTGGAAACTGCAGTGAATTGTATGTATAGGTGTGTTTAGGAGCTTTGCAAAAATGTAGATAGAGGCTTAAATCAATGAGTTATTTTTATTGCTGATTTAAAAAGCTTTTTGTTCTTTCCCAAGAAGAGAGGAGATGTGGCTCTTGGTAAAAAGTAAGCAAGCAGCTGCCCGGAAATGTTACCAAAAGGACGTATTTGCCTTATTACACACACATGCAAAGAGTACAAAAGGAAACTAAGTAGAAACTCACCAGCTGTAGCCAGGCGTTGGTTATTAATACCTGATTTTTTTCATCCTGTAGCAGTGAAAGGGAAGAGAAAAAGAGATTCAGTATCAAATGAGGACATAAATGAGGGATTACTATAATCCCAACCCTTTCTATGAACAAAGACTTTTTTCTTTTCTTTTTTTACCCTCTGTGTACCATTTGCTCTCTATCTGTCTCTTTCTCTCACACACTCAACCACAGACTTTGCCTTTTGGAGCATTTGAGATAAGGCCAGAAGAGACCAGCTATGACACCCAATGAATAGGAGCAATCTAACCTTGAAGCAGATTCACAATGTGACAATCACCATTACAATACAGATCTCGCAGTAAACCTCTTGGGCTTTAAAGCTTCACTTCGCCATGCATCGATCTGTGTGTGTGTGTGTGTTTACGTGAGCTCTAGAACATTCAGCTTTAAATGATCAAAGACTTTGGTTTCATTCTGAGAAGTGTCAGCTCACATTTCCTCACATTTCATTCAGTTTGGACCTGGAGTGATCCACAGTGTCATCAATTTACCATTTGATATTCTTGTTTCTGGCTTCAGCTATAGTTCAGTGAGTAACTGCCCAAACAAAAACAAAAAAAGCATCAACCCTGTTCTAAAGACACTATAATAGAATGAATACCATTTTTTAAAAGAAAAATGTTTAGGAATTGTAGGGAATGTTTCACTCACAAAAAAGTGGTTTTTATGTGCTAAATCAGAAAGTTAGCAGAATGTGTCTTCGGAAATGTGTGTAGACTTCAGTCAGTTTTTCTTTTTCATCCTAAAGTAATAAGTACTGATTATTTCACAGAAAACAATTATCTTTCAACATCTTTTATCATAAATCAGTGATTAGTGCATTTAAAGCTTAAGCTAATTGCCGCCAAATATATTGTAAACAGGAGTACTGTGCTTAATTTTCAGAAACACATGACACAGTATACAGTATATTACTGCATTTACGAATTCGACCTTCACGGCTAAGCTAATCTATTCATGCATATATGTGCCAGTACTCATAAATCACAGTTTCACACCCAAGTCTAACTGAAACCCACTGAAACATGAACACAGCTTCAGGCAGCTGCCAAATCTGAGCTTCAAATCATTTTGCTTGTCTAAAACAGATCAATAGAATGCTTTCTAAAGAAACCTTAAAATACTAAGAGTGCTGTAAATGTAATTCTGAACTAGAGAGTTATTAACTCTATACACAGATTTAAGTGATGAAGATGCATTTCATTGACTTGTATTTAAGTCACCTTTGTGAAAAAGAGACCACATTAAGAAACTTAATGATTACATTTGTAATGAAGTTGCAATTTATTATATTTAAATCATATCTGAGTCAATATATTTAATATATAATAAACTGCAACTTCATAAAAAATATAAATACAAAGAGTAAAATATATTAATTATAAATTAAAATGTATAAATAAATATAAATATGATACATTTAATATTGAATAACACACTAGAGTTTAAATAACCAAGCAGTAAAAAGTAAAACTCTTAATTAAAAGTGTTTTTAAAAGGTGTGCTAGGAAAGTGACATAAAAAAAAAAATTAAGCTTAAGAACACTACGAGTCCACATTCAATACAACTAAGCACACTTTTTTCACAAGGGAATTTGCTAATATCTCCATCACCTTAAAAAATTACCAGGATGTTACAGGATTTAAAAGTCATTTGCTACAGTAAAATGCTGTATTAAGATTATGATACAACCAATTACAAAAAAAAAACAGTTTATGTAGTTCTTGATTGTGGGGTAATAATGTGTTTGAATACCTTACTGCAGTAACAAGTGTTCCATTTGACTGGGAATTTGGACCTTATTTACATTTGATTAACTTTCTGCCAGCTAGTGTAAATTAGTAATTAATAATCTGCCAGCTAGTGTAATTAATTGTAAATGTTAGTGTAATTACAGACTAATTAGTTGCACTGTATGCTGCAAACTATAAGCTGTTAATCATAGTCACATCATTACTTGTACTTATGTGCAATTTTGTACTTTACAGTTCATGGGAAATGTTATTAAAATATTTATAATATATATATTTTTTCATAAATAATTAGGGATGAGCTATTTGTCTGAGGGGATGCTATCACCCGTTAACATGCGGTTATTAACTAGGCATACAAACTTGTTAGCATATTGCTGTGATCACTAATACACAGTTAATCTGCCAATTCACTAGAGCTCCCTGTAATGCACAGCTAATCACTGTGCACATGCTAAACATTAGTGTTTCATCACAGTCTCTTGCATACTGTAAACTGTTTGTATTTCGTTCATTCGTTATATCTGCATCTCCAGAAAGCAGACACATTTAAGATTAAGAGTTCATAAACTGCTTATTTAGTGCTGATTTTGCTCATCAACCCATTCAGACTGTATCACAGTCAGTGAGTCTGTCCACCACAACTCTGAGAATGAACACTTTTACAGTACATAGAGGAAATGAAGCACATGAAAACCTGCGGTAATGAGCATTGACTGACTATTGTGATCGCACGGAGATAAAAGGGCGTGTGAACGTTTTTGCTCGGTGAACCGATAAATTTAATCTTTCATATGGAAAACTGTGAAATGAGCATGCATTGCAGATGACAGGAGATTATCCGTAAGTATGGAGGCTCTTTAAATAGAGAATATAATAATAACTGTCACTTGAGGATGTGACTCTAGCAATATTCGCTTGATACGAGGAAGTGAACAGTGAAGCAGAACTATGAAGAATTGGAGCTACTATTCTAGGCCCTATCTATCTATACCCTCGCTCTCTCTATCTTTCTCACTCTTTACACCACAGTATGTGAGCAAAGCGTACATGATTTTTGCTTGGAGCGAGGAACATTTTGGAAGGCTTTGAGTTTTCTCACTCGTTCGAGGATTGTATTAATCATGACCATAACATGTTAGCAACCCATACTGTAGTACAATAGTAAGTGAGCAATACGAGGAAGTGAACTGTTGTACACTTTCTTAAACTGTGGTGTTAGTGACATAGAAATAAAAATATTGATATAATGTGTGTTTATAGATTTATGTTTATATGGATATATATGGATTCCTACTGGATTTCGCCTGCAAAAATGTAAAGGCAAAAACTGTTTTTGTCTAATTTAATGGATGAATGCAATGCTAAACACAAGGTTTGTGGAGATTTGAGATTTGTTGAGGAAGTAAATGAGATGTGCTGAAAAAAAATGTATGTTAATATATGGAATAAAATCTAAAGGAGGGTAATTTGTCTTCTCAGATGTGTAGTCAAATGAGTAAAGCAAAAAAATCAACAATGATTCCATAATAGATATAGAGAAAATGTAGAGAGGTATCAGTGCAAATGTGTGATATACAGTAGAGAAAACTTTTTCAGTAGAGAAAAGTTTTTTGTGTGTTTTTTTTTGTTTTTTTACCAGTGAGCAGGAAACAAGCTTGGAATGGGAAATGGAAAACCTGAAGTTGAATGATTACAGAATGCTTTGAGAATGAGAAATTGCAGTCACTGTCATGTACTGTAGTGCTCAGTCTCGAGTTCAAGATCTTATTCTTCTCATGGACTGGAAGTATTTAAATTCAATCTTGACTTGGATTTTAACAAGTTTGGAATCTGGCTTATTCCTTATACCAGTCAAAAAAGTCAATTAATTAATAGACCTGTGTTGAAAATAATGATAATAAACGTGAATGAACATCAGAAGGTATGTTGAAAGAAACAGGACAACTTAATAGTCCAATTTAATAGTTTGTGCTATGTATTTGACTTCTGATTAGCAATATATTGGTTTAGGTAGGTTGTATGGATTGCATTAATATTTATTGAGGAATGGAGATTATGAATATTACATTACTTTGTTATTTATGAATTAATATTGCAGTACTTTCTCAGAGAATCTGGTTTGCTCTGTGAACAAACTGAAATGTATATATATATATAGAGAAAGAGTGCATGCAAATGTTGACCGAATTTGTGGAAAAACTGTTTTATAGAAACTTCCACAGTTTTTCCATTTATAGAAAGGGACCCTGTTTGAAAATTAAACCCACTTCTGGTCTCGATCTCATCTTAGACTCGACCCAATCCTGGTCTCAGACTTGACTCGGACTCAACAAGTTTTTGGTCTTGGTCTGGACACAAATGAGCTTGTCTTAGCTACTGTATAACACTGGTACTAAATATGACCTGTGAACAGATTGGTCTTTCTCTGAAAAAAAAGAGTGGTGGTGAGAGAGACGGGACTGTACAGTATGGAGGCTGGAGGACAGCAGGATAGAGGTCACAGGTTCTCTGGGCAGATGGTGAGTGTGAGAGATTCCTGCCCTGAATTGAACCTGCCCTCATATACTGCTGTCTGCATTCCCAGAATTCACGTTAGATGTCTGCTGAACCATTATAAAGACATGTAAACACATACACATAGGGTCAAATCTAATACATGGTGTTTGCCCTCCACAAGACCTCTTTTAAAGGAAAGTTCCCGGTTGAGAACAAGTTAAACCTTAATATTAGTTGGTTATCACAGAAAATTAACTGAACCTGTCCCTTTGTCTAATTTTAATTTTATTTTTTTAGTAGCTTATAACTATGGATACAGTGATACTCTGACAACACAAGTAAACCGGGCCAGTGCTGCAGGAGGTATAAAAGTGGAAATGTGAACCTCATGTTTTTGTTAAAGCACTCACATGAATTATTCAGTAAAAAAGCTGTTTATGATTTGAGCTGTACATTTGCCTAAAGTCAGCATTTTTTTGAAGTGGGAAAACTATTCTATGTGGATGAACATATGCAAACTGTGTCTCCCATCGGATCTGATGTCTGACCGTACATTTGAATAAGATTGCATGCCAAAGTATTATTATATGTAACACAACATAGCGTCACGTTAGAAAGTGAATGTCGATTGGTTATTTTACTGGCTTCATGTCACAGTGGCTTGTCTTAAGAGGAAGTATGATATGGTGCCATAATCCATTTTAAAAAACATCAGCCACATGGAAAGACTTATTGGCCGATATTTAAAAAATACCAAATATCAACCGATATATCGGCTAAGGCGATATATCGTTTGACCACTAGTTATAGTTATAGTCACTGACTATAAACAGTACTGACTGTTTAACATATTTGAGTATATACAAATTATCGGCATTATGTGGTCGATTAACACTATTCACACACCCTCATGACAACATGGATAATGTTTAAATGTTGAAACAATGCTTATTTGAATATTAATTTGTCTGACACGCTGACCCAATAGGTTGATTGGGTAACACTTTAGTATAGGGTCTAATTCACACTAATAACTAGTTGCTTATTAGCATGTCTATTATTAACATATTGGCTCTTTATTAGTGCTTATAAAGTACATATAATGCATGACAGTTAATAGTGAGAATTGGATTGGGAATTGAACCCTAGAATAAAGTGTGACCGAAAAATCTTTTTTGAAAAGGAAAAATTGTGTTTCTGGTAAAACAATCAATGGTCACACTTTATTTTAGGGTCCAATTCTCACTATTAACTAACCATTAACTATGACTTTTGTCTCAATTAACTCCTTATTTGCTGCTTATTAATAGTTTATAAGGTAGTTGTTAAGTTTAGGGTATTGGGTAGGATTATGGATGTCATGCATTATATGTACTTTATAATCACTAATAAACAGCCAATATGTTAATAACAGACATGCTAATAAGCAACTAGTTATTAGTGTGAATTGGACCCTATACTAAAGTGTTACCGATTTTTCTATGGTAAACAAAACGGTCGTAGGGTCTGTCCACAGAGCTGAAAGAATATCAACCTTGAATTTGAACCTTTGTTATGTTTTCAATTCTAGATTATTAACTGTTTGGCTTCCACTCCCCTATCAAATTCCAAACTTCTGTATTGTCCTCTAAAACTACAGTCTGTTTCCAATTAAGCCACTTCTGATAAAGGAAAGTTTTCTTCCACATCAACTCTATTCTATGTTGCAATGTAATGGACAAATCAAACAGGCCTTTTCTAATGCCAAGGATTCTTCAGCTTTTGTTTCTCACAGTCCACCTATCCTCACACTCATATGGTGATGTAGAACGGTGTGGCAGCTGCCACCCCAAACCCCCTTAGCTGATTGAGAACAACTCATGCGTTCACAGTTTCACAGCATCCCAGTCATAGCCTATGGGCCTCCCGCCATCTGGGGTTGCACAAGAGCCATGCCACAGCAGCCATGATTGAACACACAGGATAAACAGATATTTCATAATTCACACACTGTGATGGGTGAATGGAGATAGATTTCAGCTGGGTGATGGGGCCTTTGGGACCGGAGAAATGGGAAAGTCAGGCATGCATACTTTTATTTTTTCATTTAAATTTTCTTCTCAAGTTTTTGTTTGCATAGGATATGGTTAAAATCTAAATTCAACAAAAAGCTTAAAATACATTTTGACAGTTTTCTATACAACATCTAGCAGGTTCAAAGAAATGATACTCTTTGACCTTCAAATCTTTTAAGTGATCTGCATACATATTTTATGCTCATCAGCTGTTTCACAGGATAATCTGTCATGCAAACGCATTGCACTCATGATGTACCCATATTCCAGGATGATAAAGTTAAACTGCATGCTGTTAAGTGAAATTCAAGACTCTTGTAAACGCAAGGATGGTGATAAATGCCTGCGATGGCCTCACAAATCAGCAGACCTAAACCTCATTAATCCTTTAGGGTAAAATCTAAAGTGCAGAGTATGTATGATTTCACTGATGTTGCAATATCAAACTGTGCATAGTTTTGGCCTAATGTACTAAGAAGCTCCAAGTGGATTAACCATATGTATACTGAAAATGCTTTCAGAAAGTTGGAGATGCAGCATAATGGGGAAAGACTGAACAAAAATAGTTCTGAAGATAAAAAGTACAGTGTCTACTAAATAATCTCTTTATATTAATTTATTTTACATATTTTTTGTCCACTTTATTCAATGCCTACATACTTACGTGATTAATATGCATAAACTGTCAAGAGCAACGGCTACTAAGCCAAAATGTTATTAATGTCTTATTAATGTTCCATGTTGTTTTTGTCATGCTCAGGGATTCCTGCTGAGAAGTGACACCAACATATGTATTCGTCTGGCATATAAAAGGGCGAAATAAAATGAAAAAGGAAAATGTGTCACACTGTCTTCAAAAAGACTTTGAGAAAAAATTAACTTTTCCCCTGGAGCTGGATGCACGAAGCTATTTCAAGGAAAAATAATCTTCTAAATGGCATTATATTGTCTAAAAATAAAAAGAGTTTTTATAATATTTTGTATTGCTCTTAACTTCCAATTTGTCTTTTATCCTATCTGTGCAATCTCCAAAGGTAAGATGTTATATGAATTTTAAGGGTTGCTTCAAAATAATTATTGTGATTATGCATGATGTAACTTGCTGAATTTTAAACTTTTTAAGTTCATCTATTATCTGGTAAGTTAAAGCTGTTTTGTTGTGTGATATTGGGGGGGGGGGCGATCTGTAGTTGGTTAAGGAAATCAAAGTTTTAACAATAAAGGCTTTTATTAAATTAAATGGTTCAATAAAACTTGGCAATAGGCCTTGGTTGCCTTCAGAAGTACATAAAAAATTGCCTACTTTCAGACAGTTAAAGCCACAAACACCTGAGATAAATTTTTGACATCCAACTAATTTTTTGTTTGATATTTTATTACAGAATGCATATATATAATGCATCACTATGTTTATATGTTGGGGTTGTAAACAAGAAATGCAAATTATGTAACCAACCAGCTTTGTCTGTGAAAAAGACTGTGGATTTTTACATCAAAGGCATTTTTAGTGCTTTTGCAAGAATGGCTGTAAATAATGTACATCTGTACCTATAGATACTATAATGGAATAATTTGAAAATAGATTGTTATAAATTTTATAAGGACATTTTTAAACTATTGTATTTTGCCTGTTCTGGAGTACAACTTGAATCCACATTTCAGTTCAAGACTTTTTAATTTGATTTTGATGGTGAACCATAGAACAATGACCTTCATCAGACTCCATATACAGACTTTTCAATCAAACTGAAATCAGTGGATGCTGTAGTAAAGGATGGATCCAGCTGCAAATCACCTCTGAAAACACTGGGAAGTGGAATATGCATGGTGTGATGAAGACTGCATGAAAGAGAAGCAGATGCAGACACTCACCACGTCTATGATCTGAAGCAGTGTGAGTCCCAGCTCCACCACTATAGGTGCAGAATCATTGAGCACAGGCCTTTCCAGTCTGTTATAGCTCTCCATCAACTCCTTATACAACTTCCGCTGATATTCCCCCTGTAACGAGTCTATAGAATGAAAGAAAGGAAGAGATTAAATGCCAATATTATTTACTGACTCTTGTGTAGTTCCAAAAATGCATGAGGACAAAAGACATTTTGAGTAATGTACTTATCACTCTTCCCCTGCAGTTATAATGACAATTTCAGAAATGAAGAATCATTAAAGTATTATAAGATGTTTCATATGATCTGTGCATTGATTAGAGCTCATAAGTAGCGATGTTGTATTTATGAATGAATTATTTTTAGCTGGATCTTTTCAAAGAGTCATTTTCTCTAGTTAAATTATATACCACAAGTGTTAAATTGCTCAAAAGAAGGCAAAAAGATCAGTGGATAACAATATAAACTTTGGACTGTTCTTCACACAAAGCTGTCATGTGACTCCTAAAAACAGCTCAAATACACGGACCACATTCATGATACTTTTATGATTCTTCGACAATAATTTGCATGGCCATTATAATTCTCCCTTTATGTGTCATAATGGTTTGGAACGAGTTTAAATAATGAAAGACTATTGTTAACTAATTCACAGACAGATGGTTCAGAGTTAAATTATGAATTAATCGATAGACGGATTTGATTTCCACATGCTCTGATAGGTGACTAGGAGACGGATACAATGTTGTCCTGTAGATAAAAACACATGAAGGAAACATTCTGAGAGAAGAAAAGAATGTGTAAACCTGCAGCTTATGAGCAGGATAAAATATTGATAACGAACACACACCTTCCAAAGATGTACTAAAGCTCCCTGACGGGATTTGCTCAAATGTAAAAATATAATGAGATGGAGAGATGAAACGGAAAGTTCCAGCAAAATAATGAATGACATGATATTAGCAGTCCGGGATAATTCAGTGTGGAAAATTGAATTTTCTTGGAACATCTGTGATGATGTCTATGTTTAGATTCAGTATGGTTATGCTGTCATATAATCAGAATTTCCTTCATAATTCAAAGGAACCATTCACATTCTAAGCGAGAGGCATCATTCACACACTCCTGACTCATAGTATCAGTTGAGTATCAGACTGTGCGTGAGCTTGAAGTTATGACGGAGAGAGACAGAGCAACAGAGCAAACCTCACATGCATCTCACAGAAAATCTGTTCAACATGAATCAAGTTTTGAACGAATGCACTGATGCAAACTATCAGCATTCTGATGTAAGATATGCATCATATCCATGTCAAACCTGACTTTAATCTCTGGGTACACATAAATCATCACTATTGTTTTTGAAACAACAGTTCAAATAGAAAAATCTTTGTTTAAGAATTAATCCGTCAAATTATGTAAGAGGACAGTTTTTAAAGCTGGCACTTGCCAATTAGAAGTCCTTAGTTAGCTTCTTCTTTTTTTTTTTTTTTTTTTAGCTAACTGGCTTTTTTGCACAGACAGATAAAGCAGCCAAACCTTAAATGGGCAGATAACAGAAATAGAAATCGGCTGGGTCATAATTAATTTTAATAAGAGCACACATAGCCCGTACTTTTAATAATTACCACTGAACCATATACTATTAAACATCCTTTCCTGATTCAGCATGATGTTCTTTTCTCCTGGCATTTCTAATGGCTGATACTTGCAGAAACAATTACACAGAAGTCATAACCACACCTCTGCCACACTCTGGAGTTTTATTGAAATCCTTTCCATTAAAGGAAATGTCAGGCATGCATGTCAATGCACGGGCATTTGTTAAAGAAAGAGACCTCAGGCAGATTGGTAGTTTCTGGATACCGGACAAGCCAAGCAGCAGCATACAGGCTGGGCTTGTAAACACTCAGGATAGAAATCCTATTGGAAGGTTGCTTTAAAAGTCTACTTTCTAAAACACTGGTTCTTCAATAGTGTCACTCACACATACACACATCAAACACACCGACAATAGAGTGGCAACAGAGATTATGACACTACAGGATTACAGCCCATGACGAGAATGACTGACACTGAACGAGGTCCCTACTGCGAGGAAATGACAGATTCCATCAAATGCAACACATTCATTTCTATTTCGTTCTCTTATATAATCAGCGCAATCTGGGACCTTATTTTATTTTATTTTTTTGCAAAATACTATGACGTCACCAAACTCTTTACTGACAAATAGAAAAAAATCATATTTCTTTACCATTTAAAAAATGAAGACATAAACATCATGCTGATATTGGATATTTTTCCACTTTTAGTGTGCGTTGTGCCTTGCAATTTTATGAAAAAAAAAAAAGTATATATATATATATATATATATATATATATATATATATATATATATATATATATATATATATATATATATATATATATATATATATATATATATATATATATATATATATATATATATATATATATATATATATATTTGCTTGTTTCTCCTTGTGGAAAATAAGTACACTTTAACTTAATAGGAAAATAATATTTAGAATTTAAAGAATTTAAAGAATATTCTTAAATTTGTTTTGTAAAATTGCATGTTAATTGCAATCAAATTAAAATGAAACTTTAAATAAAAAGAAAAATGATCATTTAAATTTATTTAAAGCAATTAAGTGAACAGTAGAGTGCTTTCTTACCCTCTTAGCTGCATATTTATATGTAATTTCCTAACTACTTTTATTGTCTTTGAAATATTAAGTGTACTCGTGAAAGTACTGACAAGCATTATGGTAAACTATTTTTTTCTATTGAAACTAGAAGTGGATATTCAATACAATTAAGTCCTTTAACAAATGACAAAAAATGCAATAAAAAAAAATAGATTGAGATGAAACACAGCAAAAAGTAAATTCTTACCTAAAATTTTTGTTGTGCATCTAGATTTAATAATATTTATATATTTGTAATGAATGATATTTACTTGAGTTCATCTTAAAAAATCACTTGAGTTGAATAAGCCTGGTTTTATGAAAAAAGTATACCTTTTGTTCAAAATTAAATAGATAAGTTGCCAACGGGGCAAGAAAAATAAATTGTTTTGCTCTTTAATTAAGATTGTTAACCCACTGGCAGATATATTTCATGTTTTAAACATCTAAAAATGTAAACATAATATCTGAAGTCTTAAATGTTTCTGAATGTTTAGAAATATATATGTGAAAACAAGAAAAAATGCAAATTTAAAATCTTGTTTTGCAGAATAAGTTTTGAGATAAAAAATCTGCACAGATGGACCACTGGTAATCACCACTATTAGTTTGATGCCTATTCTGAAATGCTGTCCGACTTAATTTAACTTGAAGTCAAATATTTTAACTTGACGATTAAACTTGTCAAATATTATTTCAGAGCCAGAAGCACCAGTTGCTTCTTAACAATCACACAAAACTATGAGTGGAAACAAAGACAGATTCTGGTGAAAGCTAATAAATAAATTGGACTACTTGTTCCACTGTATGCACTTAATTGGTCAGAAAGAATAATGCTGATGTAGATTGTTGATCCACATGAGATGCTCTTTTTTCCATTCCTCCCCAGATTGCAGCCGTCTACTGACTCTCATTTATCCTGAAGCAGAGGCATTTGGCATCTCAAGTGAGTTTAGTGTTAACACAGACTTCATTGTGAAATGTACACATCAGAACTTAGGTGTTACAGAATACACTAATTCATCCTAATGGAATAAGTATTTGGGCTTCAGGCCTGGTGCAGTAGCTGAAGAATATGATTCAAATGCACATTTCAGGTATAGAAAAGACTTAAGATGGAGATCAAGAAAGACATCTGTGACCAGCTCTATCCTTTTCACCATTATGGCACATAAAAGCCTTTAAGTCACGTTTGTTAAATTTCATTACTTATCTAAAACCTTTTTCCCAATTGGTCATTACAATGTATGTGACGTCATTATTAACCCTTTGTTGCCTTGGGTTAACTAAACCATTTTTCAACTTCACAATCACATGATGTTTAAAAGATAAATAAGGCTATAAAATGGCTACTTAATTTCAGTAATTAATTTTAATTCATGCATTTAGCAGAAGCTTTTATCCAAAGCGACTTACAGTGCATTCAGGCTATCAAGTTTTACCTATCATGTTTTCCCAGGGAATCACTACTTACAAAGGAAAGACTAAAATAACCCAATAAAAATCTATTTTGTGGTAACACTTCATCCTGGTGGACAAAAAAAAAAAACTTTTCTGGCAATGCAAACTCTTTCCAATAAATAAGCCAATCTATTAGTTTCTGTCATGCAGTTTTGATTCAAATTAAAATGTATCATTGCTGCCATAATTCGTGTGGTGGAATATAAATAATTCTACAAGTAAATAATTAGAAACATTTAAACCAAACACAGAAATAAACACAACTCACTAAGAAAGTGAGTAAATAAAAACAATAGATGAGGTGTAAAGTCAAAGCTGAGTAAACAGAAGCTGTGAAACACAACGTGGGACGAGTGATATTACATATTTACACAGACTGGAAAAAAGCATGTGCCACTTCAGCCTGCCTCGGAAACAAGACCTTTCTGAATTTTTCCTCACATTCGTGTTCTAGCATACGGCGCTAAACCACAAACAACAGTCCAGGAGACTCCAGAGGGAGATCAGCAAGCTCACAGAGAGTCTGAACCTCACAGAGATGGTGTGCTGGGTGATTTATTGAACTTCATGCAAATGCTGAAACATTATAGCAAAGAGAGCTCAATGGATGCTTTGTAACAGAGAGACTGCTAAAAAGGGAAAGCTGAGCATAATGTGAAAAGAGAAAAAGAGAACTGAGAATAGAGAGAGAGAATGTGTTAATGCAGTGTCTCAACGGGTTGTGCTTTAAGATTTGAGATTGGGCATGAAGTGGTGACGTAATTGTTAATTGCAAAAACAAAACAAAACAAAAATGTCCTTAAAAGTCAAACTTTGAAATTACTCATTATTAAAACATCATTATATTAGAATTATTAAATTACAATATTTTCATTATAATAAGAATTGATTTTTCTGTATTTAAACCATTGCATTTTTATTTTTATTTTTTTTACTTTGCAAAGGTTTGTTAATGGTTTTTGAGGGTGAAGGGATATTAAGTCAGTTTTGCATTTAAATGTTTAACTCTCAGGTTACAAATCAATTTGTGACAAAATGCTGTAGCATTTGATTGGACTTATAGACTATGCATGATTAGACGATTATTCCCATTTTATTATTTGCATCTAGAAAATATTATATACTGTTTGACAAATTTTGGGGGTCTTTGGTCACCAGTCAAGAACCACTGTAGTTAAAGAGGGAAATGTACATACTGTAAATCTAAATGAGAGAGAAAAAAAAAGATCATTTAGGAGAGAAACAAAGAAATATTGAAATAGACAGACTTTGTTTTGCTTTTTTAGATTTCTCAAGCTCTTCTTTCTCTAACAAAAGGATCAGACGCAGATGTTCTTTTGCATGTGTGTGTGTGTGTGTGTGTGTTAGCTTACTCACAGTCCAGGCCTTTTATGGGGATTTATGTCAATCCAAGTATGATTATTGCAGAACAAGTTAGATCGGAATCAGAAACGCTGTACATTACTCTTCTTCTCCACTGAGGATAAAGAGTAAATCTTTTTATATGGAAGCCTGATCAGGAACAAGATATTCTTTGACTCAAACATCAAATCATCCGGTCTAATAACAAATCAAGTTTCACCCAATGCCTTTGGAAAAAAAGCACATGAGGAAAAAAGAAAGAGACAGAGAAAATCCCTGTGGAATAAATGGGTCAGCTCACGCTCTGTAGGATTGTGTTATAGTCCAGATTAGTGATGAACATCTGGCTTAAAAGATGAATTGCTATCACGCCACTCTTTCCCTGATGAAAAACAAGATATAGAAGGGGGAAAGGGCTAAACAAAGCACGCTTTCCCAATGAATTCATTCAGTAATGGCAGTACTGGGCTAAAGCGGACCGAGGAGACACAACAGGGCTGAAGAAAGTCTCTAATCCTTTATTCTCATGCTGTTTTCTAGTGCCTACATAAGGACACACGTTATTTAGAGGGTGAAATATTAGCTTTACAGTACATTAACTTCAACACTTTTGCAACAAATCATCGCTTTCAGATTTTTCAGCTCTGGCTAAGATCAAGGGTAAGGTGGTAGAAGTATAGGGCTGTAGATCGATTTAAAAAAAAATCGAATAATTAATCAAACAGATTTTTTGTAATGAATCACACCAAATATGGCAATAGCATTAATGTGGAAACAACATACAGTACAGACCAAAAGTTTGGAAACATTACTATTTTTAATGTTTTTGAAAGAAGTTTCTTCTGCTCATCAAGCCTGCATTTATTTGATCAAAAATACAGAAAAAAATGTAATATTGTGATATATTATTACAATTTAAAATAATTATTTTTAAATTCATTATACTTTAAATTATCATTTATTTCTGGGATGCAAAGCAGAATTTTTAGGATCATTATCACATGATCCTTTAGAAATCATTCTAATATGATGATTCATTATCAAAGTTGGAAACAGTTCTGCTGCTTAATATTTTTTCAGAACATGTGATACTTTTTTAGGACACTTTGATGAATAAAAAGTAAAAAAAAAAAAAAAAAAAGAAGCTATGTTTTTAAAATATAAATATTTTGTAATAACAATATACACTACTGGTCAGTAATTTGGGGTCAGTAATTTTTTTTTCTTTCTTTTTTTTTAAAAATAAAATCAATACTTTTATTCAGCAAGGATGTGTTAAATTGATAAGAAGTGATAGTAAAGAAAATATATTTTGAGAATATATATTATTAGATTTTTTTTTTTTTTGAATAAATGCAGTTCTTTTTAACCTTTTATTGATCAAATATATCAGACAGCAGAACTGTTTCCAACACACATAATAAATCAGAATATTAGAATGATTTCTAAATGATCATGTGATCGACTGATGTTACATGTGACACTGAAGGCTGGAGTAATGATGCTGAAAATTCAGCTTTGCATCACAGGAATAAATTATTTTTTTAGAGTATATTCAAATAGAAAACTATTATTTTAAGTTGTAATAATAATTCACAATATTACTGTTTTTTCTGAGTTTTTGATCAAATAAATGCAGGCTTGATGAGCAGAAGAAACTTCTTTCAAAAACATTAAAAATAGTATGTTTCCAAACTTTTGGTCTGTACTGTATGTTAAAAATGTATATAGTCATAAAAAATATTTAAAAAATTCATAGGAATGCATTTATTGAATGGACATTGTTTTATTTTATTATATTTTTATTGATCATTTATTAACAATAACAGAACACTAAATAAGTCATGTGCGTTACATGACTTATATTTTCAGGCACATTTTTTGTTAATAATCATTGTTTATAAATTAACCTTGATATCACATATATATTTTTTTCTGTATTTGAATGTACTCAAAAAATAGTACTTAATTAGTAAACTGGTAATTAATGATTTAAGGTGAATATGAGATGCTAAGTTTGTGCAGTTATATCCATGCATCTTCCATACAATAGTTTCTGTACATGTGTATGTGAAACAATAATAAACCCTCTAAAAGATCTTGGTGAATCCAAACATAAAAAAGTTTGGGAACATCTGTTCTAAAATGTTAGGAAAATCAAATCTTTCCTATCTTGGCTGACAACTGCAATGCTTTTTCCTTACATGCACAATCAACTTTTGAAAATGATCAATGTAGATGACGGTATACACTTGGCCTTCAACAACCCCAAGAGAGTTTAAGTTACTCCTTTCTTTGTCTCAATCTACTGGCTACCAATTGCTGCTTGCATTAAGTGACGATTGCATACAGAACAGTCACTGTATGTGCACAGAGAGACACAAAAATGCCTTTGCCAAAACCTTTCCTTCAATATACCACTAGTGGAATGTTTTTGCCAAATTAAGCACATCAGCTTCAAAATGCACTTTTACTGTTAATGCACTTTTAAACCAAAAACTTAATTCTCTTTATGTTGTCTCGGTTGTTGTCTCACGTCTCATGTAATAAAAGTAGTATACAAAGATGTATACTATAAGATGAAGTAATCACAACATTTTATTTCACAAATGTTGCAGAATTGCAAGATACAAACTCTGAATTTCTCTCTTGATAAATATTGAAATATAAAAATGGTAATTGTCATGGAAGAAATAATCTTCAATAGAAAAATACATGTGAAAATTGTTTCTACACCATTTTTTTTCCCTGAAAGTAAACATTAAGTAAATTAGATTTTTTTTTTCAATGGCAGAAATGCCACATACATTTAAAGCTGCAGTCTGTAAGTTTTTTTGATAATTTGTTTTTAGCAAGTAGGCCTAGAAAACCAGCCAGTGTTCAAATCTGTCTCCTTGCTTTAGCCAGATTCATAACCGTATGCTTGTACTGTAATAATGTGTTCTAATTTGAGTGGTACTGGTCGGTTTTCGTGAGAAATACATGCATGCCACTGTTCGTCTTTGCATCATTACATCACGTATGTAAACATAAAGGAGTCCCGACTAGTAGGCTATTTCGCATGTTAGGATGCTGCAGGCAGCAAATCATTTATAGCCTTTTTCTCACAGAAGCTGATATAAATAATTAATATAATTTAGATTTTAATCCAGAAAGGATTATGTGTTAATGAAACATGTAAGTGACTGAAATTAGAATCCATTCCAGTTTAAAAAAAAAAAAATAGCCTTTTAAGGAACATTAATTTGCTCTTTGGGTCAGATGCTTCAGCTTCTGAATAAAGCAAATCATTGCATCTTTGTTCCAATACATAGAAGAAACGCTTCCAGATTCGATGAAGCTAAGGGATGGATTAATGTTTTTTTTGTGTGTGTGTGATTTTGAATATTGGTACAGTCAGTGAGTTGCATTACTAATCTGATGATGAGGTCATGGTTCACTGTTCAAGAGTTCAAGTCTAGGTTTTATGAGTTCACATGTTACTGATGCAAAACATATGACTGCCATCTCTCATGCTGACATTTTCTCTCATCCAAACAGTGTAAGCAGCTGGTCTATGGGATTTTAAGGTCATGGTATAAATTCTAACCCTTCATGATGGCCGTGATGTGTGCTGTGAATATTGTCAGAATGTAAAATAAAATGACATTTCTGCCAATGGAAAATGCCCATGCTGTTTTGGTCTCGAGATATCAGACAACAGTGGTCCAAGTGCAACTGTACCTTTTAAAGAAATCTGCAAACTCAGCCTTACAATATTTCCATATTTGACACAGAGCTGACCAAAGTCATAAACTGAAGTAATTTAGCTGAAATATTAAAGGCAATGAGTGTGCATGACCTCTGTAAATAGTTTTAAGGGAATCCCAGACCTTAAATGGCAAGAAGTGAAAGCCACACACACCGAAATGTCCAGACAAAATCAATCAAGGAACTTTAATAGCTGTAAGGGAAATTAAAGTACACCAAGATCCCACCTTCATGATCAGTAACGGAATGTTATTTATCCAAAAAGTCACATGTAACAAGTTATCTCTTTGACAGGTTATTATTCAGAGCAGTTCCAGCTCTAATGCTAATGTGTAAGAGAGGTGGACTATACAAAGGTAGTTCCATTCCACAAATTTGATTGGCTGAGTGATGTTTCAAGAGACCTGATTTAATTCAGTCCAACAGCCATGGGTTGTTTCACTGTTTGTATCAGTCTGCATGTCTGTGTTTACACACAAAGGTTGATGCTTTGGTTATTTTTTAAATTATTTTCTGTCAGCTAAGAGATTTAGGAACTAACTCGCAATTTTTTAAAGGTAATCAATGTTAAATGTCATTCAGATCAACATCACTCGCGAGAACAGATTTATTGCGCGAGGCGTTAATTGAAAGTATCGAAAAGAGGTCGTGCATCGATAAGCACTTGATGCGCGCGCATACTCATACACTCGTGCAGTGAGTTAACCCATAATACACTAAACTTATAGGTCGTAAAACATGTCTTTCGTCCCGTCTCACACTGGCGTGTTAGCAAGCAGACCTAAGGATGCTGTGCACTATTTTTGACAGTGCTCATGCTTCAGTGCGATAGTACCAGATGTTAGGGGTATTAAGAGGTCGAGATGCTGCAAGGCAAATCGCACACAGACACTCTTACAAGCTTACACAAAGATAAACAAGCTTGCTCATATTTTTATACAGTGAAATTACCAATCCTCGTTTTTAATAACTCAGCATTGTCTTACTTTACACTTTCAACAACACAGAAGGAAAATAACCTCATATGATGCACCTTCACGGAGTTAACTTTTTCGATTACAAATCTACGTCAATTTTGTGAAAGGCAAATAACCTTAGCAAATAAATGAATAAATAAAATAATGAAAAAAAGCCTACCTTTAATACAAAATGACATCCATATAAAAAATCCAAGGTGTAGAATTCCAAAATATCTTTGATTCCCCATCATTCATGTAATGGGAAGTTGTCCTTATACACACAAGCCGACGAAACTTTAGTCTGTCAGCATCTGAGCTGTGTGCTGAGATAAGTAGCACTTGCCCTCTCTCTCTCTCTCTCTCTCTCTCTCTCTCTCTCACACACACACACACACACACTCTCGCTCTCCCTTTGCTTTAATTTCTGAAACACATTTTTGACCGCAATGCAATAGCAGTCTGTTTATAATCAGCATGCCATGCTGATTATTAACTGTCAGCCAAGAGTCTCATTACTATGCATAACACTACATACCCGATTGATGGCACTGGCACCGTTCTTATATTATGCGTAAAGACGCCATCTGAATAGCATTTCATTCACTGAGGATAATATGCTGAAAGCGCGACATGATGCTTGTGAAATCTAAATGTAAAGTATTGAATCCCGTGATTTAAATAGCTCTTAATGAGCAGTGTTCTTCATGGATCATTATTTGGTTCAGTGAGGATTTATAAATATGAGTTTGCAGCCCGAGCGCATCATGAGGTGTTTGTGATGGGGCACTAAGTCTGAAGTATTACATTCCTCTAGTTCAATTTTTTTAAAGGGGGGGGGGGGGGTGAAATGCTATTTCATGCATACTGAGTTTTTTACACTGTTAAAGAGTTGGATTCCCATGCTAAACATGGACAAAGTTTCAAAAATTAAGTTGTATGTTTGAAGGAGTATTTTTGTTCCCAAAATACTACTTCCGGTTTGTCACAAGTTTCCGAAAGTTTTTTTCGAGTACGGGTCTGTGTGACGTTCGATGGAGCCGGATTTGCACATCGTTTATTTCTTAAGGATAGATAATGCAGTCCCAAGGAAAAAGGGTCACGATCGTGTGTTGGAACCGCAGGCGGTGAGTAAAACTGCTTCAAATATCTCTGTGTTGTTAACTTAGCTATCAGCGCTTAAGCACATCAAGTAAACAACATGCAATGTTGTCATCAAACTGCACTTTTTCACATGTACAGCTTAAAAAAAAAAAAAAAAAAAAAAGATGACAAAGTGGAACTTAGTCATTTTCCAAAGCCAGCTAAGCAAATATATACAGTTTCAGTACATACCACATAGAGACGTCGTTGCTGATGCTGCTCTTGTTCAATTTCAGGATCTGATTCTGGATCATAAATAAACGGCTGAATCTGACTGTGAGCCATGGTTTGTTTTGGATGATGGTTTTTTCCTCATGGTAATGTCACAACTTCCAAACGCTCTCAATGCAAAAGCCTATTCGCGCTCGTGATTCTTTAGCTCCGCCCACACGTCACGCCTCCAGCCGGTCCTGTTTTTCCGGAAAAAATCGGTACAGACTATCTTTCTCTTATGAATATAATAAAACTAAAGACTTTTTGGAGTTATGAAGGATGCAGTACTACTCTATAGGTACTCAAGATTAACAGGATATTGAGTGAAAACGAGCATTTCACCCCCCCCCCCCTTAAATTTAATTTTATTATTATTTTATTGTTTTTGAAGGTCAAAGATGTGAACTATTCCGAAGTCACAATGAGAACTTGTTGTTTAGACACTGATTTGAGAAGAAATCCCTTTTTTTCTGAAATGTGGAAAAAAAAAATCTGTCTATTTCTTTTCTGATTTAATTAAACAAGCTACTTTTTCACTGGATAATGCAATATTATGGATGTGGAATGCAAATGCATTCACGATTTAAGGAATACAATGCATTCTCTGTCTAATAAAGTATAATCACAGTCCTCACATGCAATAAATAAACAAAAACCTGCTTATCACATATTATATTTAGTTAATAGGTTAAAACGAGACCTTTCAGAACACCACAAGACATTTCAGAATCAACGAAAAGTGTGATATTTCAATTTCTCCAATTAAATCTATTTTTCTAACCTCCAATGATGCATTTTATGGCTAAAGGAAATGTTCAGTAAATTATAATTGTATTCAACCGGATGCAAGATTTCCATGGCTGTAGGCTACATGCCAGTAAGGGTAGATTAAATGACCTGTGACTCTGACAAGACGAGAACAGTAGCACAAAAGTTAGTTCATGCTCTCTGAGTGGAGCTGATGGTGCGTGAGGCACCAACTGTTCTCTGCTCTCGTCTGATGCTGAGAGACAGTTGTGCAAATCTTGTGGATGCCGTGAGAAGTGGGAGAGGTCATACACTGGTGTCTGCCACCGACAGGGTTTTGGGGACTGTCAGATTTAATGTCTTGCTCTCTCAGTCATAGTCCTGTGTGAGAATGAACGTCTGCTGAAGCACCAGTGTGTGATGAATCTGTTTGCAAATCATACGGCTGCAAAGTGCAGATCACTATAAAGGCATATATGATCTGGATGTTTGCGAGACTGTAACCTCAAGCAGTATAATGTGTGAAATTGTTTTCAATGATGGGTAAAATGTAAAAAGTTTCTATACATTCATCAAGCAATCAAAAGATTTAGTTTTATGATAAATCTTTTTAAAATCATCATACTTTCATAATTTTTTAAATACTTGTATAAATTTAGAATATTTTATATTAGAACACTTTATATTTATAGATGTTATTAATATGGAATCCTTCAAAACTATTTTTTTGTAATAGATTATAGCCCCAAACTGTTTTTTTTTTTTAGAATGACATTTTAAACATCAAAGTAAATGGAAAAGGTACACCTCATGTGTACAAGGAGAGAACCAGAGATAGCAATTATAGGAAGTATTACAGGCTCAGATTTATATTAAAAGACCCTAATAACCTCTGGGAAGACCCTAGAAGGCACACTATCAAGGTTTCCATATCTTTCTCTTTTACACTCTCACTCTCTCACCTTTCATTATATGAGGAAGAATACGAGTGTTCAGAAGATTGGAGTTAAAGCTCTGAAGATTGGAGGACAGCAGAAGAAAAAAAGCTGTAGAAAAAAAGAGGAACAGACTTGAACTTTTCTGACCCTCAGTCAACTCAAAGAGAAGAGATGCATGTGGAAATAACAGCTTAACAGCAACCCTGATTTCACTTTAAATGAAATGCATTATTATTTTTTATACATTTATACAACTTAATGAATGAGACAGCCCAGAGCACACAGTGCATTTTATATAGATTTAGTTAAATAAAGACATTACACTGAGATGTTATATGTTCTGTGTTAATACAGACTGGCATGATGATGTCCCTTCAGATGAATTGAGTTTGCTACCTTTAGCAGATGACACTGATTCCATTTCAGCTTTCATGTTACGACTATTGACAAACTATTGAATCACTCAAAAACACTTGAATAAAGCATCAAAATATATAGAGAAATAATATTCAATTGGTTGTTGCTTTCCTGATAAATGCAGTTCTGTTATTCATAATTACTGAATTTTCGAATAACTGAAGTGATTGAAATTGTTCTGTGGATGAGATGGGCAACATGTAATGTTAGTGTATTATTATGATTGTGTGGGAATTATATATGTTTCGGAATGGTGTATTTTATTTTATTATTGTGTGTGTTGTTTGGATCTGCTCTCCTGGTTGCTTATAACAAATTTCTCCTAAAGGGCCAATAAAAGAGAACTTACCAACTTACTTAATGTCTTGAAGACATTACATTAGAACTGCACAACTCGTAAATATCAGTCATACCGGAACAGATCAGACCAGGAATGAGAGCAGAAGGTTAGCTTAACTACTTGCACTGTAGTGTGTTATCTCAGTAAACCACACAAGTTTTATTTTTAACCAGATTCATTAACATTCCTTCACGACGGATGCTGGTCATAACGATGAATGTTATTGCACCAGTGTCATTAGAGTGGAATATGCTGCCATCTGTTGGAAATGTTGTTATGAGTATTAAGAATTAAGAGGAGAAGATGAAGTCAGGCTACTCAAGAGCTGAGGTTGCCTGATTTAAGTTAGTTTCAATTAAAAGACAGGCCACGTATGCATTTGCATCCATTTTTCACAGGAGAAGACTTTTGTGGCATCCTCTAAGGCTGCATTTTGCATTATTAGAACAATGCATCCATCCATTTATTATGTAAAACAAATCCTTTAAAAATAAACCCAATCTACTGTGATTTGAAACTATTAGGAAGCCCTGAACCTTGCATACAAAATCTGTTGCACAGGCCTAGAGCCTCATCTACATCTCTTCAAGTTTTACTGAAAAGCATCCTTGAGCACTGGAAAGGCGCTTTATAAATAAAGCCTCTTATTTATTCCCTGTAAAAACCTATGGTAAAACCTGTTGGCTGGTTGATGGTAAAAAAAAAAAAAAAACTGTACTAAGTCTAATGGGACTTCATATAATTTTCCTGTAAAATAGTCCCGCTCTTACATTTACAGTTTTTTGGAAGTAAAAGAAAAGTCATCTTTAAACATTGAAAAACTGTAAAAATACATTCTCAGAATGCCATGTGTGACATTGGTTTTTCATTCAAATAACAGTCTCTTAGTATAAATTTTTTTCTTACCAATTATGTAAATTAGGGATTTCTGTTATTAAATTATTGCATTGCATATAAGTCCAATATACACACTCTAAAAATGATTGAAATTGTAAATAAAACGAAGATTATTAGAGTGTAAACAAGACAAAACTATTTCAGACTTTCTACTTGTTTATATTTGTGTTGCTTGCCGTATTTCTGTAATTATTTGTGATATTCACTGGCATTTTTTTTGAGTGAAATTTGTTCTTGAGTGAAAATACTATACCACAGTTTAATAATTTATCTTCGATGCAATACGAAAGCAGCATTCAGGGATGTAGAAATTAAATGCATACTTGAACCCAAAAGGCAACATGAAACGATATTCACTCATTCCTTCTGTAATCATATTCTGAAGTCTTTGGAGAGGAAGAGCCTGATGAATCATGTACAATGAGTTTTCATGTTGACATTAATATATGTGTCATCAGTAAAAATAGAAATGGTTTAGAGAGGGACTATATGATGTCATTACATGTTTCTAATGTGACACTGTGGTGCAGAGTAAAAGACACGTGATCAGATCCCTTACAAGGTTATTTACATGAAACACATGTTAGACATTCAAGCAACAAAAAACTGATACAATGACATTTCCATTTACTGACCAGTGTGAATCAACAGAAATAAAGATGGATATCATAATAAAGTCCTTGCTTATGATGCCAAACACAAGCTGTGATCAAGTAATCTCTCCCACTTGAATCAGCGACAGTATCTCCAAGGATTTAGGGATAAGAATGTTTAACATGTGGTGTAGACTTCATCCTATAAGCACAAATGGGAGATATTGAGATTTATAAATCCATATATGCACCATACAGTATATGCATCTGTGTAAATGTCTTTTTTTTATAAATCCCAGATTGTGGAAGATTGTAGATACATACACATGCACTTTGTATTATGCATGGCCTCATCTGCATAACATTTACATATGCATACTGTCATCCAAAGGCATGATACTACATGCATTTAACAGTACTAAAAACTAGGACAATATATGCAAGACTGTACAGTAAGGAACCTGTCCCAATAATAGAGATACTGTTATAATTTCACATAATTACTATCCAATCTACTAATCTTCTCCATGCTATCATCATCCAGAGTAATATCTGTATAGTGTAAAAAATAAATATTTATTGCATACAGATTGAAATTTTAATCTATTGAATAGGTTTGTTTCCTAATGACCGGAATGATAAAATATTACTGTAAAATATAACGTAAATGAACACTGACACAATTTTTACCCAACCTAAATAAATAAAAGATAAAGATGTGGTTACACCTTTTACATCACAGTAAAGTCAAATTATTAAAGATCTTTAAACCCATGACCCATTTGGAGAGATTACACAAATCCAAACAACCCCAACTTCATAAGATGATTCTTAGTTATGTGTTAAACGGGCTGAAAATGTTTTAAAAGTTTGACTTTTTTTTCACAGTTGAAAGGAGAGCTAGGAGCTGAATTTTAGGAGGATTACAGATGTGGCTAGGTCAGAAAATGACGTTTAGAAGGATTCCTGTGATATTGTGGGAACTATATATTTCAGAGGGGTCATAAGAATGTTGTCGAGGGTAAAGGAGATTTGGTAGGCTGTTTTTTTTATGTGCTGAGGTACATGTGCAGAGCTGGGGTGAAGATGAGGATGGTCCCAAGCACAGAAACTGTAAGAAAGACCCAGAGGAAGATCCGGTCCAATACCTGAGCCACAAACTTCCAATCCTGAACAACCTGAGAGACAAACAAGACACAAATACACAGCTAGTCATTGAATTGCTTTTTCACCTTTCATAGACGACCTCTAACATTGAACTGTCCCAGACAATAAGCACACGGGATATATGTTTGTCTTAATTTGCACTACTTTTTATTTCACAATTAAATCTTTGACCTCTTTTAAATCTGAAATAATATATATATATATATATATATATATATTTTTTTTTTTTTTTCTTTTTTTTTTTTTCTTGGTGATTAATTTGCTGCACATTTTTAAATGTTCATGTAAAAGCAATACTTTTCTAAAACATTATTAAATTAACATTTTATATCTCCAACCACTTTTGCCTTTGCAGGTGGCTATATTGTCAAAACGGTGAGTCTAAGTGATGGGCGCTTTTGAAATACTGCTTCAGGCTTGGAAATATTCGTGAATCTTTTGTTTCGAATCAGTTCACCTGAGCATGTATCAAACTCACCAAGTCACGTGATTTAAGAAAATGAGTCTAGAATTTAATAATACACTACACTAATACAAATAATACAAATTAATAATACGAAAAACCTTATGCAGACACTTCTTTTTAAATGGAATTTGATTTCATTTCAGATTTAATTTAAAGCTTCAATTAATTGACTGGAGTCATGACTTTTTTATCAGCTGTTTGAACTCTCATTCTGACGGCACCCATTCACTGCAAGAGGATCCATTTGTAAGCAAATGCTAAATTTGTGTTGTGATAAAGAAACAAACTCATTTACATCTTGGATGGCCTGAGGATGAGAACATTTTCATCAATTTAAAACAAAGTTTCAAGAAAACGATTTGAAACCGTAAACCATTTGCAAAGCAATTGGTTTAAATGACTCAGATTTGAAAGTTTGCATGCTTATATTACAGTTTAGAATTGTTTTATTGTTACTGAAAACATAAATATTTGTTAATTTATCTATTGTTTTGTCAATTTGATTTATTTTTATTTTCAAATTCATCATTTGATAACCAGCTGCTTCATTGTATTTTTACTTCTCTTAGTCCTGTATAAACAGTGTCCTGAATGAACAAATCTTTACTCTAAAATGTAAAAAACAAAAAAGCCTAAACACCTCTCTGATGAAGTGTTCCTTCTTGATGTGTCTGGAAATGTAGTGCACTGAGTGAGTGGCTTTCTCCAACAGAGCAATCCAGGCCTGATTCTCATCTTCCTTTAACCCTCCTCGCCCTCCTCCGGCACTCTTCTGTTGCCCTTTCTTCATCCCTCGTTTTAGCTCTGGGCTCCGCAGCTCGATGTCTGGGTACTGATAGCGATCAGTATGTCCCCTCATGCAGAGCAGTCTGGGTAATCTCTGAAGGAAAAGACTCTTAACCCACGGCGCCATTGGATGGTACGTGGCAGAAGAACGATGATGGACGTTGATGACGAACACAGTCACGATGATCGAGAATGTGACGAAGATCATGATAAAAAGCAGATACTCTCCAATCAGAGGAATGACTTTAGAGGAAGATGGAATGATCTCTTCGATGACAAGAAGAAACACAGTGAGAGACACAAGGACGGAGGTGGAGAGGGACAGCTTTTCTCCTTCATCCGAGGGGAGGTAGAAGACCAGAACCGTGAGAAACGACAGACCCAGACATGGGATGATGAGAAAGAGTGTGTAAAACAGAGGAAGACGTTTCAGAATGAACGAATATGTGACGTAAGGATAAGAGTAAATGCCGTCACGCCGACTTCCTCTCTGGCCGGTGGCGTTGAGTATTTCCCATTCGCCATTGTCAAAGAAGTCTTTACGGTCTACATATGCGTCTAACAGAGTCAGGTCCACCATAGTGCCATCGTATGTCCACGATCCAAACTTCATCGAGCAGTTCTGCCTGTCGAAGGGGAAAAAGGTGACATCCATGGTACAGGAGGATTTATAGCTGGCAGGAGGAGTCCACATGATGGTACCATTAAACCTTACAATGGCTTTGGTCATCAGAGAACCCTCAAATCGGCCATCAGCACTAGGAAAGATGGAGAGAGGGACACATGATATTTATTTTTTTATAAAATGTGTGTTTTTGATTGCCCATGCTGGTGGAGACTGACTTTTCATATTCAACATACATGCTCACATCTTTTGTCTCATAAAAACACAATTGGTAAGTTAAAAGATGGCGTGTTAAATCAAAGGAAGTGAATATAAGCTGTTTTTGTTGTTGTTGCTTACTTAAAGCAAGTCTAAATCTGTCTGAGTATGCAGGGCACAATGATTATGAACGTTTGAGAGAATAAATACATAGTGTGTCACCTCTGCTTTTCAGATCAAGTGCACAAAAAAGAAACCAAGATACATAACACAATGTAACAAAAAAAAAATCGTTTTTATGTTTATTCTGTAATTCTAAGGTGCTAATTATTATTGTACTATCTATATTCACGTAGCATCAATATTTTGGTCAATTTTTCGGTCAGAACTTCTATCACTAATTCTGAAACGATGGTTTAGTACAGATATATTTTGATTTTGCAAGGATGCACACATTCTAGAAGTTTAGCTTATGTAAGTTTTTTTTAGCTTACGTGATCACTGTTAATGACACACAAAAAGTCATGTGATATTCTGAATCTCAAACGTCATGAAGACATATAAAAAATAAAGCCAAACAAAACTTTTATAAAAATTAGTTTCACGGGTTTATTTAATGCATGCCTTTGTGACATTAATACAGGAAATGTATGAAACATACTTCTCGTAAAGGACAATGTCTGGTAGCCAGATGGTTTCTGAGGGCACTCTGATGGATGTGATTCCACCGTAATCTTCCGGATTCCACCGAAGCTTATAGTCTGTCCACTCCTACAGGAAAGAGACCGGGATCAGGAAAATATTTGGGGACATTCTTAAAAATTAAAGCAAAAGATCTTTGAGTTACCTGCCACAACCAGACATTTGTCGTCATTAGTTGATTCTTTTCATCCTGAAATGAAAAATGAAAGGTGTTCCATATCTATAGCTGCTAATTTGATTTAAGTGCATCACATCATACATGAGCTCGGACCAATTGTCATGTGTCAAAAATGCAATACTTCTCTCAAAGCCTCTAAAAATCTCTCACCTTTGACCTACTTGTGCCATACAGATGATTAACTCAACTATTTATATATGCAGCTGAGTAGATAGTATCGTTTGTCCTTTGTTACTCGAAAGTTAAATTCAGACTCTGAATAGGAACCAATAGACTGAGATTTAACTGTTAAGGAATGGCATGAAAATCAATTGTTCCCACAGTGTTCAGTGTTCCACCAGCCAGAAAATTCACACTGCCAAGTGAAGACAACAAGGTGAGCACAATGTAGTGCTGATTCCAGGATATGACCAGTAGGTGGCTCTGCAGAACTACTATACTTAAATTGTGGCTGAATCCCAAACCAATTGATTTGTATCCTCAATGTTCAGACTACTTCAAACTAAATTCCAACAAAGCATCATACTGTCACTCTAATTAAGTGCACTTTGACATAATTAAGCAAATTTAATGACTTTTAAAAATGTGTTTATAAAAATGCAAAAGCCATGGAAGATGCCTTTTTTAGTCTTTCCACCAAAACGTTAAAGTGGAAGGGAAACTCTGCTCAAGCAGTAAGACATAATTACTCCCACACTTCCTGTACAGTGCATTACTGCATGATTTATGGGCTACAGAAATTGGGTTTGAAGAATAATGTGTTATGGTTAAAGCATCTGAAAAATTGGAAATCCGCTGCCTACGGTCTACCTGCAAACTTGAATTTTGACACATTTTACACAAGATTTAAAATGCAAACATAGTTCTGTATCAATCTTTCAGTAAAGTTATGCCTTTTTATGTAACTGCAGTATACTTTGTTATAATCAATGCAATATCTTTCTAAACAAACTTAAATGTTATTATGTTATTAAATATGTTAAAGTTATAAAACTGAACATTCTATCATCATTAACTCTCCCTCACGTCATTCCAAACATTTTTTATTATTATTAATATTTTTCTTTAACAGAAGAAATAAAGTCATGCACGTTTGGAACAGAGTTTTTTACAACAGCAAAGCGACTGACAGCATTCAGACAGCTGTTTTTAAGAAGCTTCTGAAGAAGTCAGAAGCCTTGGGATTCACATACTTTTTTCTACTTTTTTCTTGCATGTTTACACGGTGTGTGTTCCAGAAGGATGCATCAATGTTTGTGTGCTATTTGATTAGGCATTTGGTGACTTTGTTAAAGATCAGATGTTGTGGTGCAAATGTGTGTGTCTCTCACCACATCCACCAGCTGCGAGATCTTCAGACCAAAGCGAACGGTAATCGTGTCGTTGGCGTGAAGGATAGGTCTCACCCACTTCTGATAGCCCCGAAAAAGATTCCTCAACAACGTGTCCTCCATCTCAGCCAGTGAGACAAACTCCTCAGGAGCTAGAGAGATTAAGGCTGGATTAATTTAAGAACAATTAAAAGGAACTAAAATGACACAAGAGCCTCAGGTGGCATGTGGTGATAAGGTAAAGCATAATCTAAAGCTACCATGCTGATTACCAGTACTGCAGAGGCCTATACATTCACATACTGTCTCTGTCTGGTTATGTAGGAAGTATGTCCATATTTGATTTTCCGTCTAGAGAAATCACAGGTTAAATTCAGAAACACTCTCCCACGAGTGTTAGATGAGCACAGAGTCATGAAGTGACAGCTGGCCCAGGCTCCTCAGAGCTTCTTCTGCTGACGCAACCATTGCTTTGACATGATGACCTCAGACAAGCACACTCCAGAGAGCATCAGGACAACAAGATGAGCCCGTACACATTGATGACACACACATACACTGACTGAACTATGTATCATAGGAGTATCACCAACATATATATATATATAGATGCATTTCAATATTTTGAAAATTCTTGATTTAATTCATTTAGTAACATGAAATAAATACTAATATATATATATATATATATATATATATATATATATATATATATATATATATATATATATATATATATATGTATATATATATATATATATATATATATATATATATATATATATATATATATATATATGCTAAATTATTTTAAATGCAACATTTAAAAACTGAAGTCACCTAAATTTAAAATTCTGTCATCATTTATTCATGCAATTTTAAAACCATAAGACAAAGAGGTTTGTTCTTGTGAATTTATAATGTATGTGCATTTATAAATGTTTATATGTGAATAAAAACCTAAATCATTTAAAGTGATCATGTCTCTTGAGAGGACTTGAATTGAACTGTTTGCTTCATATGGATAGCGTTTATAATGTTTTTATGTACTTTTGGAAGCCAAAAAATATTGATTATGTAGACTTTCAATGGATGTAAAAAATATATGTGATAATTAAAATAATAATACTAATAATAATAATAATTAACATTTGTGTTTAAAAGATGAATGAAAGTTTAATTTATTTTGAGAGTAAATAACAACAATAATTTTAATTTTATTGTGAACTATGACTTTAAATTCCATTTTCAATTTGCTGGTTTTTATCTGTCTGCCAAATGCTTTTCTTATCGTAAAAATTGTACATGCTACCCATTGACATTCTATTTAATAGTAAATAAATATGTCTGCACTATTTCAGACATGGGTACGTGACAACAAATAAATAAAAAAGGGGCATTTACAGATAATAGGCTGCTTTCTTAAAAAAATATATTTCTGATTGGTTGAGTTGCAGAATAATACAATTTGAAAATGTAATTCTCAGCATGAATATTGTTACTCAGAGTACTTCCAGAACATTCATGCATGAACTGAGAGTTCATAATTCCATTATACAGTATAATTCATAATTCTATTTTAGGTCAATATATTCTAAATACACAATAATTTAGTGTAATATTATATATATATATATATATAATTTAATTATTTTATAAAGTAAATTTAACAATGTATATTTACGTGTGTGTATTTAAAGAACAATAATACGTTCCATTAAATAAAAATTGAGTGTGTGCATTTGGAGGTTGGGGTTGTTCATAAAATTCTTCTGTAAGCCACCATTAGTGGCACAGCAATCCAGCTCCTCCACATTAATGACGTTTTTACAGGATGTTATGCCCATCATTGCTGAATGACCAGCTCTGCTTCCTTCCTCAGCGCAGTCGGTCATCCCCAAGCAAAAGGCTTCTCTGCTTGGCTTGGGGAAGCTGTTTTTCCCGCTCTGCAGGGCTGTGGGTCTTGCTACAGCAAGTATATGAAATTACATCATAAATAAAGACCGTGTGAAGGGAAGGCCATCTCTCCTGGGTTTATGATCCCACCAACCAGGGAGCAGACAGGGGCGTGTAAATCAAAAGATAATAAAGGGGAGGAGGGTGCATGAGAGAGTGTGAAAAACAGAAAGAGTGTGTTTGTGCATTCTGAAGTGTGTACAAACCTACTTCAAGGTAACAGCAACACTTAGGATTATGCAAGAGGTTGCTGGTTCTTCATTCATTGTGTTAATGAGTTCCTTTTCTCCTTAATAGAAGTAAGATTACTGCCAATTGCATCAGGATATTCAAAGCCACTTTAATGTACTCAAGCATACTGCAATTCTTAGGTCATATCTACACAAAGTGTAAAAAAACGAACTATGACTAACGCTCTCAGTCAATTGAATTAATCTGTTGCTATGGTGTATTTTTATTAACTCTATGTAAAATGACATTATTTCCCTCTTATAGTATCAAATTAAATATCATGAAAAATCTTGGCTTTATTTGCATAGGTGGACAAAATTCACAGACGTAACCTAATTAGTCACTGGCTTAAAAATTTGAACAGATGACCTCTTGTCCTCCCCGACAGCAAACCATCTGCTCTGGTCTTTTACGGGTAAAAGGTAAATTTAGGGTAAATTCAAAAGATAAGCATGTTAATGTTAATTAGTGTTCCTGTAGCTCAAGTGGTAGAGCATTGCATTAAAGTTGTGGGTTCGATTCCCAGGGAACACATGATACACGTGTTAAAATTTGTTAGCCTGAATGCACCAGTAAGTCGCTTAGGATAAAATCCAATGCTAAATGCATAAAAAATGTCATTACAGATTATCATAATAACAATTAAAAAGTTACTTGATTTTAACTACTTGTAGGATTTTTTTTTTTTTTTTTTAATTAACATCACACTCAAAGTCAAGCTGTTGTAGTGAATATCAGCATGAGAATATTATTCAGCATATGCCATGCTGATTAACAAGATTGCAGCTGTACTATCGCCTAAACAGGCCTTGTGTTACTGATATAAAACAGCATATCAGATTTCCTTTACAACACAACTGCAATTCAGTTTATCTATCAATGCCAAATTTGATTGCAATTTCCCTTGATTAAACAACTTCTTCCACATCAGTGAGCAGAGAGAGAGAGAAAGAGAGATGTCAAGTAAGATATATGAAAATCCAGTCCAGCGGCTCCATTTTCTGATTAAAGCTGCAGATGAAGGCTCTCACTGCCTCAACACTATGCCAAACCCAAACAAAACACATTTTCTTGCATTAATGCTTCAGTGTGACACATGGCAATCAATGTGAAAAATCTTCTCTTAAACTGGTCCTAAATGCATGTTGGAAAACCAGTAAAGCTGGTCGCACGCGACACTCAGAGAGCCAGTGGAGGGCGCTAGAAGCCAAGCAATAAGCGTAAATTAAACGAGCGGAATTCTTTTGTATCTTTCATTTGTTGCAGGCATGAACGCACAAGATAAAACGGCTTACAATGCTTGAATGCACTGGATGCTTTCTGGGAATTTATGAATTCGTCTAAATAAACATTTTAGGTCACATATAGGCTATTGGATAATATACACAAGTAAATAAATATGCAACCGCACACGGAGAAATGCAGGAGAACTCTTAAAGATAATCAGTGTCAAGTGCAGTAGGTTACTCACCTTCTATCGTTGCATAGGCTACTGCAGTTACGAGCAAAAGACCGGAGATTTGTAACTTCATGCTGTCTTTCCCGGCTCCAATTCCTTCATGCAATAGAATTATTTCATGCTGGTTGAATAGCGAGTCCCTGTCATCGACAAAAAACGGGGTATACTGTTTTTTTATTCATATGGCTGGAAACCGGGCCGTTTTGGAAAACGATCAGATTTTCTGCAACCTGCTGTGTGTTAAAGCTATAAATTAATCATCAGCGGAGTGGGGTTTTCAGCCCCGTGATGTCGAGAAAGATGCCATTCGTTGACCGAGCAGCTGCAGCGGAGCAGGGCCAGATGAGCGCTAGAGAGCGAGGGGAGGGGATAAACATACGGACATCCTCAACCAAAATAAGAAATTCTATTCATATTTTACTCTATGTCCTTTGTAGAGGACGCCAGGACTAAGTTATAAATAAAAAACAGACATGAAAAAGCATGTATAGGCAAAAACAATGTTTAATTTTTTATTCACATTTCATTCATTTGAATCTCAACTGTGCTATGAAAGACATAAAATAATGATTTGATATAATAATGTACTTTATGGAATATGTGCATAAAATAAACTGGTATTGCCATTCTATAATCTAATATGCATATGTTAATGTGGTATTAATAATGTCATGAGCTGTGTCCCAATGCACTATTTTTTATATTTGAATTGATGCAAATATGTCTTCATTATAAATGTACTGTAACTAATATATTTGTATGTATATTTGTATGCCATGGTTTGTCTGAATACTCCATTCTGATTGGCTGGCAGGTATGCATTAAAACCGTTTAATGCACAGGTAGTTTCAAGTCAGTTTAATCACTGTTTTATATTAATGCACTGCTTTCATTGTAGTAGACGAATACACCCCCCCACACACACACACACACATCACTCGGACACACACAGAGAGAGAGAGAGGTCAAAGATCACGCTGTGTACACACAAGCACTCAGGAGCACAGAAACACTTACAACTCTCATCTCTCCCTCCTTTTCTCTCTCTTGATTGGTCAATCAATCAATCGATAATTAATTCAAATAAATGTAATAATTCATTATCTAAAATAAATGTGATCTTTTTCCTCTGCTTCATCTCTGTGTCTGATATGAAGCGGGCAGAATGGTAGAGCTAACGAGCTGTAACGGATGAAAATAACGTCTTGGTTACGTATGGTAACCCTCGTTCCCTGAAGGAGGGAATGGAGACGCCACGTCGGTGACCTACGCAAAATGGGATATCGCTTCGGTAGACCAATCTTTGAGTGTAAACTAAACGAGCCGATGCACATTGGCATGCAATTACTGCATCCAGCTGCCGTTGATCACAGCGTGAGTATAAGAAGGCAGCAGGTGCAATGCATACCAGGTTTTAGCATGGTGACGGGACATGGCATCTCCGTTCCCTCCTTCAGGGAATGAGGGTTACCATACTTAACTGAGACGTTCCCTTTCAGTTGGTCACTCTCGATGCCACGTCAATGACCGACGCAAAATGGGATCTACAAATGCGCCATGGTTCCTGCCCCTTCTGGTGCCCTGTGTGAGCCGCCTGCACCCCTATTAGGTGAAGGCCAGGGCTCAGAACAAGTAGTTCAACTCACCATTGTCAAAGCACTACCTCACTGGGTTTGTTTGGATAAGACTGGGAAAATGTACCCGTTCTGCTTGGAACAGGGATGCTGCGGAAGCCCCATCCTTCCCAAAGGAGGTCTCGGGGGCAAATACACATATAGCATCCGTTTAGGAGTATATGGAGAAATTTGAGGTGATTAAAAACCTTATTGGGAAGGCAGAAGTCTGCCGGGGAAACACAGGCTCTAAGGCTATACCGTGGACTATACACATACGAGTACTCCTTAGGTCTCAATATGGATCCTGGCCTTCATCTTGAAGGCCTGGCGTCGGATGTTCTGCCGCGTCCAGCTGCCTAGGGTGATGGAGGATCTCAACAGGGTCTACAGTACAGACACTGTGCAGCAGTTTAAGCAAGCCGACACTAACCAGAGCCTCTCAGTGCCACTACCCCTTTGTGGTGAGAACACAGGAGGATACCGGGTCTACACGAAAGCTATAGAACCTAGACACGTGTTAGGGGTCGCCCAGCCCGCAGCTCTACAAAGATCTGTCAGCGAGGCGCCACGAGCCTGCGCCCAGGAGCATGCAACACTTCTAGTTGAGTGAGCTCGCAACCTGAATGGGCAGGGCACACCCTGAGCCTGATAAACCAGGGCTATGGCATCCACAATCTAGTGGGCCATCCTCTGCTTAGAGACGGCACTCCCCTTCTTCCGGCCTCCGTTACAGACAAAGAGCTGGTCTGAGGTCCTGAAGCTTTGTGTCCGGTCTACGTAGCACCTTAATGCTCGGACGGGACAGAGCAAAGCCAGGGCTGGGTCTGCCTCCTCCTCGGGCAGCCTTGGGAACTTAGCCAGCCCGGGGCCTCAGAATTAACTAGGAGTCAGCCGGCCCAAATTCTAGGCACAAATCATCAACCGAAAACGCATGCAGGTCCTCTACCCTCTTGATGGAGACCAGTGCAAGCAGGAGCAGAGTTTTCAATGAAAGAAACTTTAGCTAAACTGAATGCAAAGGCTCGAATGGGCCCTACTCTAGTGATTTAAGCACTAAAGTCAGGACCCAAGAAGGTATAGAATTGGGCCGGGAAGGATTTAACCTCCTTGCCCCTCTAAGGAACCTGACGATGAGGTCATGCTTACCCAAAGACTTCCCATTCATGGGGTCATGGTACGCAGCAATAGCGGCCTGTAATGTAAACGGCACGAAGTGACCTCAGAACCTTCCGACTCCAAAGGAGGCGGTGGCGGGCGAGTTGTGACATGCGACAGGAGCGCAGACCACCTTGTTGGTTGATGTACGCAATTCTTGCCTCATTCTTGCCTCGTAAGAGACCTTTGAGACGGTTCAAGGCAAGGTGCACTGCTAACAGCTCTAGGCAATTGATGTGCCACTGCAGCTGGATGCAATAATTGCATGCCAATGTGCATTGGCTCATTTAGTTTACACTCAAAGTAGATTGGTCTATCGAAGCGATATCCTATTTTGCGTCGGTCACCGACGTGGCGTCGAGAGTGACTGACTGAAAGGGAACCATAATTTTCCCACTAAAGGTCAAATATTGTGCTGCAAACATCATAAATAGCTTTAACTTGTCAATGCTGGCAAGTGATCCTGGTATAAGCAGGATAATGCACGCTGTGCTTTAAATTATTTTAATGCCCTCCACAAAGGCAACCTTGTCTTCCACATTGTGTATTGCATTCGCTAGCCATGGATTATCCCTTACGCATATCATTTAGCTCACAATGTTATGTTAAGTAAACTCAGTTCATTAAATTATTATTTAGTCAGCTTGTGCAGGAAAGGATTACATCTTAATAATAATGCCTGACTAAAAATAGTTCCTCTTTAAGAATTACTTATTTATTTATATTCTGCCATCAAGTTTATATCTACCCTAATAATTCGATTAAGGCAGTACTTGAAGCTAATGCAAACAAAATACTGTGATTATGCTAATGTGATCATGCTCATAATTAGAAAAACCCTACCCATAATAAAATATAGAGAGTACTGGCACAGCTGCAGAGTACTCCACAGCTTTGAAAATATGCTGGAATAGGAAAGGACAGATATTTAAAAATTGTATTTACTGATACCAAGGAATGTTTACCACTCCTATCGTTAGAAACAGGGCCCAGTCAGGATTTGTATTAACATTAATATAAGTTGCCTGAAAAATAAAATCTAAGACACGGCCAAACACTTAATATCCGTGTAATGAAATAAGAGATTAGCCTTCCAGCTGGTCAAAGATTTAAAAACAAGATACAGTAGCATGCTAACACTTGGCACACTGACT